>NC_051157.2:38539693-38672193 GCF_013339745.2 Dermacentor silvarum
GCGCTGGGTTGCAAGAATAAGCATTTGGTGCCGTAGCACCAGCTGTCTCCCCGCCGGCCCCCCCCCCCCCCCCCCCCACCCCCCCCCCCCGGCCCCCTTTCGCGCTGACCATTCGCGTTTATGCTTTCGACGTGCGTGGCACGTAGCGGGTCCCCGCCTCGCGCTTTTACTCGCGGCCTACGGCGCGCGTTTGGGGGGCGCCGATTTTCTCGCCCTTGGAATCTATAACGGACCTTCACGGCCGACGACGACGGCAGAAAATCACTCCTGTGAAGTGTCCATATAATTGCCTATCGCAATAAAAAATAAAAAGAACCGCGGCGGAAATTTTCCCCTCTCTCAAAATTGCAAGGTCGCCGTTTCTGCATCGCGCCGGAACAAGCGGTACATGCCGACTAGAGTGTTCTAGACAACCGTATTCTAGCACACACTTGTGCCGACGTCTCAGCCACGCGGATACAATGGCAGGGAACCCTTCTCCTATTTTCTAGTCACATGTTGACCTTGCACGCTGCGGCAGCAGCGCACGAGGGAAGCAGCGGCGGAGGCGCAGTCGGGCCAACGAAACTGCTCACGCCCGCAAACGCTCGCTTCCCGATAACGGCAGAAAACGAAACTTCAGGGAGCGGCTAAAATAAGCTGGCGCCAGCACGGTGGCGGGCGCACACGGAGATGTGCGCACGGAGTCGAAGGTGAGAGAGCTACGAGGGAGTTGAGAGGGAGGGCGAGGGGAGCCACCGAAGCGGCGGAGTTGACGGGGCCAAATCCGCTTCCCTGCCGCCCTCCTCCCTCACCTTCGACGGCCTCCGGGCGGCGCACCCGTGTGCCGGCGCCGCCCGCTCCCTGAAGCTTCGTTTTCTGCCGTTATCGGGAAGCGACCGTTAGCCGGTGGGCAGTTTCGTGGCCCGCGCTTGCTATGCGCTTGCGCGCGCGATATTTCACGACTCGCACCGTTCGTGCATCGTGCTATGGTGCACGAATACTTCAAAAATACGTCCTTTTAATTCAAACAAATTTACGGGCCCCTTCGAGTTCAAATTATCGAGATTCGACTGTAGTTTTAATTGTGTTTCGATGATACGAATTTCGGCTAATACGAACATTTTTCGTGACCCCGTGAGATTCGTATCATCGAGCTTTCACTGTATCTTAGAACATATGTGCCATTACTCCTTTTAAATCACCACACAGGCTCCGCGAGAACTCACCAATCTCTGAGAAATGCTGTTTCCAGGCTTCCTGCCGTTCCTTGGGAGCACAAGCAGTAGAAAGGTTCTGCATCGGCTGAGTCAGCCGACAACAAGGCACACAGAGAACGCAGGACACACTGTAGATGCCGCTTCAGAGTTCTACCTCTCCGACGGCTTGATGGCTGCACACACACAAGATGCAAACAACACAAGAATGAAACGCGACTGCTGTGAAAATCAGCGCAGCCAATATACATTATCCTGGCATCAATGATCAATCAACTGAATGCTTGTTAATCACTAGTCGTGAACAGCAGTTGACAAAAGTATCGATTATACCCTAAGGGCTGTCATATGTCTGTTCAATTTCTGCATTTTATAAAATTAATTGGCAACACTGGATTATAGCATAGCAGAGCTGTATCTGTACAATGTGGTCTACAGCTGTACAGTGAAAAGTAAAATTTACTGTCCCTCTAAGGTCCCACAGCAACACTGTCTGCAAGATAGGCTAAAGTGCAGGGCTCCAATTAAATGTGTACCACCGGGGGTTCAACATGCCGCAATATCTTGACAAACAAGCATTTTCGCAGTGCAATGCACCTGCCATCACTGGTACTTGAACCTGCAACTTTGTGCCAAGCAGCAGAACACCATACCAACTAAGCCACCTCAGCTAGGCCCAATCAGTGTGATTCACCTGAACAAGGTGACTTGCATTACGAATTGCAAAAGTTGCGCATAGAAAGCAGCAACATATGGTCCGATTTCCCTGCGGCTGCCATCTGCCAATTTACTGACAAATGGCGAAATAAACTGTTCCCATTCAGTATTTTAAAGTAAAAATTTATGGTACTATTGCAACAAATTGTAAAAAAAAAAAAAGCTTTGAATACATGCTGTGATAAGACCAGAACCTCTGCCAGATGGTGGATCCAGCAGGTGCCATTTTCACTCACACTCGTTTGATCGTCTGCACCCTGCTGCTTGCTGAAGATCTCAAATGGCCATAATCACATTTGCACTTACTATACTGAACAAATTATCTGTTCCAATTTCATGTTTGTATATGAAAACAAACACATGTTTCTAGTTCGCTGTGCTTTGTTCTATGTGCACACAGAAGTAATAATGAATGAACAGGCAAGAGTGTCAAATTAGTGACTTAAGTGAAAAAAGGCTATGTGCACATACAATCTGACCTGGACATAACACACATGAGTATAACGATTATCAGATTTAATGAAGTAAATCTAAAGCTTTTGTCACTGATATGAGCTTGTAATGAGTACCGTATTTATTCGAATCTAGGCCGATAGTTTTTTTCAAATAATCACATACGAAACTCCAGGGTCGGCTTAGATTCGAGGATTTTAAAAAATGCGCTAGTTTTTAACTGAAACTGATAAATATGGTGCATAGTTAGCGCCATCTAGAAAGTCAGTATCGCAGCCGCTGCTAGCCGCGCCAGTAGCCAACTGAAGTACACGAGCGACGTCGCCATTTTGACCTGCGTCGTATCGGTACAGCGCTGATCGGTAGTATCGGTATGGTGCAGCATCGGCGCGCGGTGTGGCGTTATCGTAATGGCACCAAATGGGCGATGCCACTATAGTGCCGCTTTCTAAACGAATACTGTATTTACTCGAATCTAACGCGCACGTTCAACACGACCCTAAATCTGCGTCGGCATTTCAGAATGGCCGCCTCGCACGCGCGTCGAGCCTAGCTACCGTAGCATGCGGAAGCTTCCTCCGTGTGCTGCAGTACACGTGCTTAGGCAATAGTCTACCGTCTGTCTTCACGTTCTCAGCGTCTGCTCTATCTATCAGCATGAAGTACCGAGTTCATCATGATGCCGCATTTAAAAGGAAAGTGATCATCTGTGCGGAGACGGACGGAAATCGGGCCGCATCACGGGCGTTCGGAGAATCCGAAACTTGCGAGCGGGACTGGCGCAAACAGAAGGAGAGGATTTTCGCCAGCAAAGCAATGCGGAACGGTTTCAGTGGACCGAAGCAGGACGTAATCTGCGACGATCCGCTCCGGCGATACGATCGCCTTGGCCCTATCTTGAAAGCAATCTGCGACGGGCGCGCGCCGTGTTTTCGCCGCGTTGAAGCGAGAGGCATGCTAGCACGAAGGCGCGCTTCGTCTCCAGCGTTTTGACAGTTCGTTTCCGCGGTCAACGAGCGAGATGTGTTCATGTTTGCATGAGCGCGCGTGACACCGTGCTTGTTAATAGCGGTCTACTAATTTGCTACCGCATTCGATGCATCGCCTTTCTGGCGAAACTCCGATTTTCTTTTATTCATCGCAACATCAGTGCATCGGGAGGAAATTATTTTTCCAAATGACAGATAGTTGTATTTCAGTTTGAAAGCATGAGGTGCGCGGTACTGGTAAAGGACTTTTTCCTCACGGAAAAGGGGTGCGCATTACAATCGAGGAAGCGTGAGAATCGAGTAAATACGGTAGTTGTGCTAGCCGTAGAGGCATCGTCAAACGTTCAAGCCGGGCGGAACTTCGGAATCGGTCTGTCGTAGGAGGGGGCCACGGGAGATGGTTTTTGCGTGCGCCGCAACGTGCGCTCCTTCCAAAAATGCAGCATCTCTAATGCGCTGGATGGTACTGAACATAGCGCACTGTTTGAAGATGTCAGCAGTAAGGAAGATAGCGACGAGACTAGCAGCGATGGTGACATAGAATGAGCTCGGCATGTTCATATTTAATAAATGCTGTTTCATTTTGCGAATGCTGTCCTCGCTTTTTCGTTCGGCCTACATTCGAGGTAAGTTTTTTTTTTTTTTTTTTCTGACTTCGAACTTTTGGGGGGTCGGCTTAGAATCGGAGTCGGCCTAGATTCGAGTAAATACGGTATATGCCTAAACGAATATTGGATATAACAAAGGCATTTTGGTATGAGGTTCGACTGATGTGCATTTAAGAGACTGGGACAGCAGGCACTTAATTCCAAGAATGGAACAGAAATGCTTCTTTGGTCACATGCTCCAGAAAGTTAGACACCTACTTCGTAGGCTTGCCGGTTCGTAGTACAAATGAACTGTCAAATCACAACACAAGCTCAACAAGTAGGAACACACCCAACTCCTCAGATCTCCTCTGCATTCTTTTTCTCTTGTGTATGCTTCTTGCCCTGCCTAAAATTGCTTACTCCTGCGTAGACAAAGCCGGGAAGGAGGGGATCTGGTGATTGAGAATGACCTTGTCAATGCCAGAAGCCACAAGTCTGCACAAATTTTTCTAGTCCTACCATTTGACGACTTACAATAAGAAAGGCGCAGTAGTTGTCTGGCTAACATGGCTACCAGTACAGATAGAGGTACTGCGAATGGTGAGGGCCTACACTATAAATAGAACCGTGACAAAAACAAAACCGCCTTTATGTTTATCACAATGCAACAGCAGACAAAAGAATAAGCAACCGAGCTGACAGGCATTATAAGAAGAAAATCTGGTTTATTGATTGCTATTCAGTAGAAAAAGGAAAAGCTGGGACATATGGCCATCCCGAATTTGGCCATCTCTACTGCGTCAAGTCTGGACATAAGACTAAATATTTACTTAAATGTTGGGACTGTCCCTGCTAAATTCAGAATGATTGGCAACCCTAGTCCTGCCACTTTATTCCGCTGTGTTATGGAGATGTCGCAAGAACTGTCAGAAACCCAGTGCATTTTGAATTTAAGCAGTATCCTTGCAAACCAATTACCAATCGTACCTTTTAATACTATATGTTGCTGCAACTCAGTATCTATATCACCAAAGGCTTACATTATCATAACTTAATTACAGAATGCCTGTCAAGCTTTAAAATGGGCAAGAAAGTAAAATGTGGCCTGCGGACCGGAACACGACACCAAACCAATGCCACATCCTGTCCATACAATACTTTTGATTTCTTGCATGGCATTGCAGTTAATCAAATAAATTTTAATTCCTTCTGTGCACCAGAAAAATTAGAACTGCAGAAGCCCATATATATGGACTACACAGAACAACAATACTAATTATACATGTTGATGAAAACGACAAGAATGATGATAAATAATGAAGTTACCAAGACATGGTACCCAAGCACAGCAGTGGCATGTTGATTAACTACGTGACGATACTGGTAACAGACTGCCTACATCTGTTACCTCATTTCAAGCCTTGAATAAGCCCATCATAGCTATCACTGTAGAATATTGGCCAACGGCAGTCTACCTGTCGGTAACGTCGTGTCATGTCGCTGACACTGCCGCCATCATCTTCATCGTCGGTAGAGGGTGGAGACGCGGGAGCTGCTCGGTTGGTGAATACAGGTGGCAACTGCATGCGCAGGGCGCGGCACAGGCTCTGCCGCTCGGAGGCCTCCTAGGCTGTCGCGCAGGAGCAAGTGCACCTCCCGGCTCAGCCAAGGGTGCAGCCGCCACAGCTCCGAGGCGCTAGTGCGCTCCAGGTGGGCCAGCTCCGGCAGTACCTGCCAGCGTCCCATCATCACGGGGTAATAATCACGATCGGAACAATACATTTAGTATCATGTCAACTCTCTTATTGCACTCTGAGTGGAAGCCTGCTCCTCCCGACATTATGGACACTGCCTTGCGCTGTTCGGCCACACTGCACACAGCTCACTTCACCGAAGCGCTTCTTCACAACCAACGCCATTTTCTAGAGAAAATACTAGAGCACTAACATGGACCACAAACATTTCATACAAACTACAAAATTTTTTTGGCCAAAATGTTTCGACAACTAAGAGAGCACAAAGGTTTTTCTTTAGTACGATAATGAGCACGGCTGGCAGTAATGTAATCAACTGACAATGTTAGGGTCCATTTGCTATTTAATGTTCCTGATATCATTATATGTTCCAAAAGCACTTGGCGGTACTTAGGTTGAGTTGAGAGTGTACTGCTGAGTTACCGGTGCTCATGTTTGATCACCACGAACCTGTCTCAAAATGTGGCAACAGCATTAACAGATGTTCTTATACATCAAATGTTGCTTGTGTAACAGCAATAACTCAGTGACACAAATCACAGGCAAAAAGTGACAACGCATGTGTAGCAATATAACAGCCCGCTGCTACAGAACATACAACTTGGAACACAGAAAGAAGTAGGAACAATCCTGGCCTGCCAGGTCTGTCTGTCAAGGCAACCTGCAAAGGCTTACCTGTTCACTCAGCTGCAAGGTGAGATCAGCTTCTGGCTCTGGGCCAGTGTCATGAGCCACTGCCCAGTCAAACAGTACCCTTGCCAAGCGCTGAGCTGCCAGGGGAACACCCTTCTGCGGCGCCCCACAGAGAGAAGGGCTGCAGCCAGACTCTGCCAAGACAAACATTACTTCATAGTCAAACAGCACTCAACTTATTGCCAGCCAGCATTTGACACTCTCTCACACACATGCACGCATGCATATTCACATTAAATGGCGTTTAACATTTTCAGAAGAATCGGTGTTTGTTTCATTGAAATACCTAGCGAAAGCAGTCTGAAATACCTGCAGACTGCAAACGTGGTAAAGCATTGTTGGCCTTGTCCTTATGTGTGAAGAAATTTTCCATCAGAGTGATTTCCTCTTTCACAAACCCAGCTCCATGAGCCACATTCATATGGATGGCATCATTGGTTCGAATAAAAGGGACCCATACAAAAACCTGCACCATTGCTTGCCTTAGAAAGCTGCATGTTGGCTCGTAGTACATGGGTCCACCTACAATTCAATTTTCCCCCACATTGGCTCCCTACTCTAAGCACACCAGCTTTCCCCATATTCATTCATTGAAAATTTGGGTGCAACCCTTTTCGATTGGCAAACTGATGTTAAATTAAGAAAAGCGGAGAGCGAGCCACTACGCACAGTCAGATATTGGCTAGTTCAACATAAACAGCACAGACAATCATATGCAGTGCACAAAAGACATTGCACACCTGCTGATGAAAGCGTCCTTCCGTTGGGTGTCCTCGGCAGCTTGGCACAGTGGAGGTGGTTTTGGCTTTCTTGCCTACTCCTCCAGCTCTTGTCAAATGCAGGGCCTAATTTGAGATCGCCCAACGCTTCACAAAGCTGACTGATGGGACTGAACAGCGAGTGTTCATCAGATGCTGCTGGTGAAGTCTCTAGGGACCATCTTTCACACAGCACCTGCACGAGTGATTAGAATCAGTCCTCAGGGTTGACATCATATCTCGTTAAATAGAATCCATGTTATTACAAATTGTAGCTTGTATTGAACAATATAAGCTCACCCCAAAAAGCCAGCAAAACAAATGTAAATGAGCCTTGCACACCTGTATCGTACTTCTGTCTACCAGCACTTGACACAAACGCAATGCATCACAAGCTTTCCAGCATTTACCGCTAAATGCTATTCTACTGAATGGTTTGCCTGCGTAGCACAACTGTTAAAGGGCCCAGAAACTACCTCCAATAGTTTGTAAAACAGATACCGTGCTCCTCCAAATTTTCTGGTGCTTTCTTCACTATTCGTAACACCAAGAGGATCATGGATCACACCAAGAGCACGTGACTTTACCAGGGTATATATATAGGTAAAAGAACGAAAGGGTTGAGTGAAAGCAAAGGGAGGTTGGCATATTATTGACAACCGAATAACGAAAAAAAAAAAAAAAAAAAGCTAAGCAACTCAATGAACAATAACTAAGTGCTGTCACCTATGCTTTTCAATTTAGCATAGCGAATAGATTCTAAAGCTCCCTTTGAAATGTTCATGCCTATTGGTTGCAATGTCTTGAACTTATGAATGAGGTACGATTCTCTATATTTTCTGTCTCGCGCAGAACGAAAATTTGACTGTAGTATGTAGAGTTTAAGTTCATCAAAGTTATGACCTGATTGGTTGAAATGCTCGGCGACGACTTTGGGAAGTTTTTTAGGTGTGTCCGCGCAATGTCCGTTTAGCCTGATGTTCATTGATTGTCCCGTTTCACCGATATATTGCTTCTTACAGAAGGAACACTCAAGCATATAAATTACATCGGAGCTAGCGCAAGTAAAGCTAGTTTTCACTTCGTGTGTGTAGCCATTTCCGGTACTTTTATTTTTAAGGTCACTTTGAAGGTTCTCGCAGGTTTCGCACCTGGGGCGAGAACATGCTTTTATAGCGGGGGAATGATGTCGGCTGACTTTTGAATGCACTAACATGTCTTTAATGTTTCTGTTGCGGCGATAGGTAACCCTTGGTACATCCGGGAACGCTTTTCTCAGATGCTCGTTACTTGATAATATTGGATGGTATTTTCGTAGGATGTTGTTTATGTTTGGGAGGGTGTTAGAATATTTTGTTATAAAGGCTGGTGGTCTATCAGATTCTGGTATAGGTTGTTTCTGAGCTAATGCCGACTGCCTCTAATCTTGACACGACGTCGTAAGCCTGGTCGAGAGGAATTTGTGGATGGTTTCATTTCGCTAGCGTTACTTTAAGGTCATTTAGGTGGTGGATATAATCGCTGTCGTCGCTACAGATTCATCTTCGTTTCGCTTGCCCTACAAACCCCCCCCCCGTCGTCCCGACCCCTTCCATGAAAAGAGGAACCTGCCATGACACGTCAACCTGCTAACACACGGCGCTGCCTCAAACTCCTCCACCGACTATCAGTAGTGCATTATATTTCTTTTCAATTCTACACCCTCACCGCTAACACACTCTCGCTCGTTACCTCACCCACCCGCCTTACCTTCTCTCCCCTTTAGAAAAACCCTACCTATATATACTGTGCCGAGGAGAGCATATGTCGCCTTGAAGAAGACAAGTCCACTTGTCGAAACGCTGGCTCCTGCTCTCACCTTGTTCTCGTGTTACTCATCGTCTTGAATCGCCATCTCCCGCATTCCCCTTGTTTTCCCTGGATTTCTACCGACGGAAGATGAAGGAACAAGGTGAGCGCCCTCTGCTTTCCTTGGCACACGTAGCATTAACTGGCGAAAGTCATTACAAGTACATTCACGAACACTTCCCGCCAGGCCAACATTCACCACACATTAGCTTTAAGAGCGGCGCCACGACACGCGCCATCCGAGACCTCACTGCCGCAGCACCACAGCACATCACACATTTCATCATTCACTGCTGGACTAATGACTTGAACCACGACACAGGTGACAACACAATTGAGGCCATGAAAACGCTGATAAACGACTTGCACACCAACAGACCAAACGCAAAAATCACCCTGACAACAGTACTTCCCAGGATCGCAAACAAGCACAGGCCACTTATTCAACAATCAGAGACACTCCTAGCTCACGCACTAGGGACATGTAAGCTCAATGATTTTCTGCTGGACATTGGACACCAACACGAAAACGTTGATGTCATCCACCACGCTGAAATACACCAGGACCCAGACATTCTTCTCGCCCGGGACGGACTGCACCCCAATTTTTGTGGGGTCAAAGTAATTGCTAACAACATCAAGTACAGGCTCAGGAACTCATTTAAACCGACGCAGCCAACAACACCAGTAAAACATCCGTCCCAGTTAGCTACAACACAGAAACACACGCCTGGAACCGTCAACACCAGCTCGCACGCACGCTCCACCGAAGCTAGAACCCAAGAAGCATCTACACAAATGGTGGACACGGAACCAACACCACCTGAACAAAACCTGCTCATACGGAAGCCCACATTGCATTGCCGTGAAGCTGCACTTGAAGAAAAAGTTTGCATTGAAATGTGTTGTGATGAAGCTGTAGTACTATGCTTCAACAAAAGGCAGCGGTGAGAACAATGATGGTTGACAGAATAAAAAGCGATTTTTCTGGAGCAGTGCATAGTTGGTGTCACAAACATCGCGAGCATGTTTTGAGGGTTTGCAATGATTTCTGGCGCCTGCAGCACACAGTTCGAAAACAGCTTCTGTTATTCCAAGGAAGCCGTTGCTGGAGGATGCGATTTAGACACCACCTATTGTGTCAGTTTGTTCATGTTCCCATTATATAAAAATAAGAATGTTGCTGTATATACACTCATACTCATTTGTGCAAGTTTACATGTGTAATCTTGTATTTTCTAAAGGTTGTGACAGGAGTGCATGTTATTGTCCACAAGGTGGGGTGGGTGAAAAAACATTTGCCGTGGTTAAATGCAGTTAAACCAAATTTGTCGAGCGATACCACCGTTTTGCTTGCTTTAGGAAAGGACACAGACGCTGCCCGGCGCGTCAGCAACTACCGAATCCACAATTGCACCACAATACAACACACAGGTGCTGCTCGGCGCTGCAGCAGCAGCAGCGAGCGAATTGACCTTCATGCTGCATCTCGCTTCAACGCTAACTAAGCATCGAAAGCACAGCGCATACAAAGCTACCAGCACTCTGCACACTTTGTCCACATTGCAGATTGCTTTCAAGATATGGGCACCCCCGTGGTATACGCAGCAGCCGCCAATAGCTTGAAGGTCAGATTTACGGAACCAGGCGTTTTCTGGGTTTGTACCTGGAGTAGCAAAGCTATTGCTCTAAAAGGCACACAAGCTAAGATACAGCATTAATGCCCTGAAGCAGAAGACCAAACAAACGTCTGTTAATGAGCCTTGCTCGTGCCTTAAAAAGCAATGAAATAATCTTGCACGCTTTATCGAAACATTTTTTCCCACTGATTATTCAGACATTTTCACAAACTCTTTATTATCTAAAACATCAACTAGGAAATGCATCATGAGCTCTACTATTATTTGCAAATCGATATAGAAAAGAATTAAATGCTTACCTGTGAACGTTTGCTCCGTAGATGGCCCTCAAGTTTTTCTAAGCCCTCTGGAGAGGCCAAGTTACACCAGCAGCCAAGGAAAGGCCAGTACTCATTCCATGGAACCCTCATCTCCTTGGCAAGGCCACTAGAAGGCAGTTGCAGGGAAACATTTAAGAACAAGTGAAAGTTGCCCATCTCTCCAGCAGTCCCACACTGCACCTTGGAACAGTGTGTGCTGCAGTACTTGTCTGTACTGCTAGAGTCTTCTGACTAAGTTTATTTGATTTTATTTTAACCATTACCTATACCGAAGCTCACTATGCTCTGGTTCAGGCGATTACATGCAAATACCCCAACTCGCACACTTGACAGTATTGTTGAAAGTTGAAAATGGGAGCCGAGTTTTTGCAGAGACTTACTGATAATGCCGGTGGTTTCATCGGACAATATGGACAGCACTGTCAGCAACATGTTCATGTATTGCTACTGACAGTCATTTGTAGACTTCACCAAGCTGGTGGTCACAATCAATTGCTTCCTTTAATGCGAAACAAGCCAATAGGACAGGGCAGAAAGAGTTACATGAACCTGTTCATTCTTTGTCTCCCTTCCTTGTCTCTTGCTTGTGGCCATACGAAGAAATGGTACTAACAGATTTGTGAAGTCTATGTAACCCTGACTACCTTGCTGCATCAGCAAAGCCAATTCAGTCTCCAGTTACAAAAATATATTAGTAGACGTAGTGAAGCCAACACACTTCTTCGCGAGAGTTTTGGAGCAAACTTACCGGCCTATATACTCCAGTCCCTTCTCTAAGTCGGCAAATCGCATGTTGTCCATGGGTGACAGTGGTTCTTTGATCCCTATGCTGCGCCGCTTCGGAGTCTTCCATTGGCGGTACATGCAACGGGCCTGGTGAAGGTTGAAAGGCACTGTGGGATACACACACACAAAGAATGCCACCCAAGCATGCTGACACATTCCCACCATCATGGCATCCCACCAGAATGACAAATTCTATCCCATGTACGAAAGTAGCTGTAAGCAGTCATGCTTGTGCAAGCCCTAACAAAGCCTGCTGAAGGAACAGAGATTTACTGCATAGCATCTGGTCTCCCAAAGAACTCACCGATGACTATGAAAGGCAGGTGATTGAGAATGGTATCCCATGTGCTGGTGAAGCTAAGGGCGCTGAATAATAAATGGAAGTACCCGATTCTTTTACTTTTCATTTAATATCCTTCAATGGGTCTATAAAATGTATGTATGTATGTATGTATATATATATATATATATATATATGGGGTTTCACGTGCCAAAACCACGATCTGATTATGAGGCACGCCGTAGTGGGGGACTCCGTAATAATTTGGACCACCTGGGGTTCTTTACTGTGCACCTAAATATAAGTACCGCCGTGACCGGGATTCGATCTCGCGACCTCATGCTTAGCAGCCTAACACCATAGCCACTAAGCAACCATGGCAGGTTGGTTCTATAAGGGACATGTGACAACTTTGCTGGCAGTTAGTGTGGAGCCCAAGCCAGCAAAGACCCCGAAAGAAAATGAGAGGGTGTCAGGTCAGGGCACACAAATAAAGAAGAGGGGCATGTCAGCTTCACGGCAAGCAGCTGGATACAGGTAAACACTGTGCAAAAGAATGAGAAATCACAAGGCTCTACCTCTGTCCTCTGCAGGAGTGTTGTGTGCTCCAAAATGTTCACACTCTAATAAATGTCCTAACCTTCCAAACACTGCATTTTGAAGTTCTAGGTTAGGTTTACTTTGTAACTTAATCAGTAATATGCTCTTATAGCCACTTGCAGGAAAATACATTGCGCAGTACAGAAAGAATGCATAGTGCATTGTGTGTTCCGCGAGTTGTGCTTCCTAATGAAACTAAAAGTTGTGCTCGTCATCAACTTTTACTATGAAAGCTCATTCATAATTTTACACAATTTCAGATAAGGTTCCTGCAACTAAGCTGTGTCACTTTTTTTTTTTTTCAGCATCCCAGAGACAAATGCTTCATGAAGAAGCAGCGAAGTGCTTAAATAAGGCATGGGGGATGGCACAATTGAGGCATGGGGGATGGGGGAATAAACAGAATGGTGAATGGCACAGGATCCATGGACAGTGGTAAAGATTGACACTGATAGACATGAAGTGTAGATAAATTTACAGTCAGTGAATGAATTCAACAGGCTTCATCTTTTTCCTATGTTTTTTTCATTGTGAAATCTGGTGCACTTCTGATATGGTGCACATTTTGGTGTGTGCGTGCGCACACGCGCATTTTTTCCCCTTTTACTTCGAACCTATAAAAAGAGGCGCACATTAAAATCAGGTAATTATGGTAAATCAAATATAACTAAACGAAAAACAGAAGGATGCAGCGCAATCACACAGTACCTCAGTGGGAGACATTGGTCCTGCAGTGGCCATGATGCTTAGTGAGGTGTCACGTGGGCTTGTCACAGGGCTACCGTGCATAGGAGACGCATTGGGCGAGAATGGCTCTCCGACTGTCGGTGCCATTGAGTTGTCCTCTGACCGCAGCACCGGCACAAACAGGCGTTCTAAGAAATTTAGGAAAGCAAGAGAAAGGCAAAATGATTGACTGATTCATCCATTCAGTCATGGCATTTAACACCCCAAAGCTGCACTAAGGCTATGAGAGATGCTGCACATGAAGAGCTCCAGAATAATTTTAATCACCTGGGTTTCTTTGACGTGCATCTAAATCTAAGTTGTGGGGATGCGCGACTGTCACGCGTCCCCTGATGTTTTCCATGCATGGCTCCCGTCTCCTGTAATCGGCTTCTCCGCGTAGCTAAGTGCTGGCGGCGGTCGGCGTGGATGTTACGAGAGAGGGCGCGAGGGTTGCGCTGCTAATGCCACCTGACGTCGGGGGTTACGCGGGCGCAAAAGGGAGAAGGCTGTTCCTCTTGGAAGTGGGGTCGGTGAGCGATGCGGACATTCCGCGTGTGCGCCGATCCACGCTTCGCAAGACCGTCTCGCGAGGCTAGGAGCAGGGCACCGGTATGGACGAACATGGATCGTTCGAACGCGCCACCGTTCGCGTGACCGTACATGTGAACGACTAGGCAATGGTGTCATAGCAGGGGGTGAAGATTTTCGCTCGTTATCCGGTCGCGGTGAGTCGGACTTCCTTGATTCGTCGCGCGCCCTTGTGAATTTTCTATGCATAGTAATTCGGCTAGCATGCATTAGTGTATGAAAGGTGCAATAAATGCCCTTTCGATTCTTTGCACTACTGTGTTGTCGTTCCTTTGTCCCAAGAGCACGTGTGAGACCCCACAAAGTAGAGTGGAACCCCATTGATACGTTCCTAGCATTTGCATTTTCCCGGCTACTATGTCGCGTTTTTACAGTCCAGACCTAAATCCAATTGACTCCCGTGTATTATGTTCCCCATCGATATCTTGCCATTCTGAGATGTTCCCAAATGTTATCTGGCATTTGACTGCGGCAGTCACGTAAATTTAGCGGCGCAGAGGGAAATTTGCTCTCGCACGTGGCTACGAAGACAAATGTGTATGCTGCAACAAGCTACCATAGCTTGTACAAGCATATCAGGAGAAAACGCATGAAAACGTGTGCAAAGCAATTCGCGAAGGCTTTGTGAAGTACTAAAAGTAGTGTGCACCGATTAAAGCCTTCCGGGAACCAAGTGCAGGGCTACATTTATTTTGGGGCTAGTAAGATTGCATAATTGGCAGTTGTTTTTAGTCAGCTTCACTGCAAAGCTTCACTGCAATAGAGCCATGTCATGCAGTGAAGCATATTAAGAGTGGGAAGCAGCCATTGTCATAGACCTTATGTTTCCCTTAATTACACTAGCGCATGCGCCATCTCCGATCATAGCACACGTGCCGAGATGTCTAATAATCATACTGGCAGTCATTCAGAGCTGTTTCCGACATCGTTGTGGCGATTTGGAGCCTTTCTGACACTTTCCCAGCTATTTCATTTTTTGTCTTTTTTTTTTTCCCATGGTACCTTCAAAAACTGGTTTCTACTATACACAAGCATTTTTGCATCTTTCCTTCATCGAAATGTGGCCACCATATCTGGGAATCGCACCCACGACTTCATGGTTAGAAGCAGAATGCCATAGTGAGCCATTGAAAGAGAAGTTGACTAAGGAGGTACTAAAGGCAAAACATTACATCAGGACAGGGTTCTAGAACACAATTTTGCAACTCTTGGTGCTGTTTGTTCAGCAGAAAATTGCGAGTCATTAGCAGAGGAAAGCACAACCAACAGCGAATTTTCTGTTTTTACATTAGTCTCACACACAAACTGTGGCCGAGATGACATCGCTGAAGCAGCATTACAAGAGTAGAAGATTGGGCTTACAGGTTTTGTTTTAGTGGAAATGGCAAACGAATGAAATGCCAGGGACAAGAGATGAAGTGGAACTCCATGCATCACTGCATTTGAGCCCATTCATAAGAACAGGACCACGTTCAATAGTCAGGCTGTTGTATATGCTGACAGACATCATGGTGTGCTGGCGCCCCTTTGCAACCTTGTCCGTCTCTTGTCATTGGCACATTTTGCAGTGGTAATTATGGTTGTCCGATTTCGCAGTCCTTTGCAGAAACTCGAATTTTTGCAGTAGGATGCTCCCTAGACAGCACCCACAACTTCTAGTGTGTAACCAAAATTTGCAATTGGGCCTGGTGAGGGGCTCTTTGAAAGAATGCTTCGTCACATTCTCTTGGACTAATTTAGCCAATCAATCTATGTGTAGCGATTTTCATGCTAAAAGCCATGGGTCGAGAATGTGACCTCTATGAAAACAGTTTGACTCAATATTCCAACGGTGCCACATCAAGGATGCGCTCAAATCTCGAACAGAGCAAGCAGAATGAAATGCTGAGCCTGTTCACAGAATTATGCAACGCTACATTTGGAGCTGCCCACAAAGAGCCAGAAGGGTAAACGCACAAAGAAACTTTCAAGTAAACATTAGCTTGCCTTCAAACAACAAGTCCATCCTCTTTTTCAAGTCTGCAGTTGCAGATGGCAGCCGGTCACAAATGATCTAGAACAGAGAAAACAGATTAGGAGTCAAAGCCGAAACAAAACTTGTCACATGGTATCCAAAAAAGCCTACTGCGACATTTACTTTGTGAGGTACATACTTGTGATCTTTTTCTATTATCATGTTAACATCAGCATTTTACATCTTTCCCCTACACATGATGTGCTCAAAGTACAAGATTGATCTTGCTCAATGTTGTAGCATCACCGGCAAAATGAGCAAAATATCAGGTAGTAGTAAACTTGTCATGATGAGTGTAGCGAGTTATGGAATTGTCACAGTGATGGCCAGTTGTCCAAGTTTGTCTGCAGTGAAGACCTATAAAAGGCTCAATGCATTACATGTAAGGTGCGTGTTGTCATCTTTTTTTTTTACACATGTAAATAAGCAGCCTTCCGCTCTCTAGTGCCTGAAATCTCCTTTGTTAGCCGTATTTTAGTAAAGGAAAAGAAAACAAGGGGGGAGGGCTGGGTTAAGTCATATGAGCAGACCCAGAAGTAAATATTGCAGCCTTGTCACACATACACGCTTATGCAAGTGCATTGCAAGAGCAGCTTTCTAATGTATAGCCAAATGTCCACAATTTATCACCACAATGGCGAACTTCTTAAGTGTGTGGTCAAGCAGTACCAACCTGGCGCGGTGTTTGTCCTTCCTTATTGCGCCTGTTTCGATCACACTCCGGCAGTGCTACAAGGAGCTCGACCGCTTCATAGCAGCCGAACTTGCTGGCAAAGTGAAGCGGTGTCTCACAACGCTGAAACAGAGAAAGAGCTGTAAGCTACACTTGCCCAATAGATTCTTACGGTAATTCTTGGATAACAGTGAACTCTGCGACAAGCAGATTTAGGTCTTCGACTCAAGAGGTTTTAAAATCGTTACTCGAATTACGGTGCTGAAAACTTGTAGACATGTAATTTTATGTGCTTATTGCAAATATCAAGTCCAGTTTTGTTTGTCTCACTTTGTACTAATTTACTGCTAGTTTGCTTACTTTCCGGAGAATTTGGCAGGAGATGTTTCTCAGATTTCACTAAACAGGGTATCAATGTCTTCTGCATGATTCAAAAAATCCAAAAAGACCAGCATCATTGCTCTTTCTACCTAGAACAGGAGTAGTGAGACTTAGTGAGGCTAGTGAGACGTAGTGAGACACTCAGACAAATGTTTTTTTCTAGAACAGTTGCAAGGCCAAGCAGGAGAGACAACAAGAGTTGCAAAACTCAAGCTCGAAGCACAGGAATACTGTGTATGACCAATCAGGTCTACAAAAGCCCACAGTAGGAGAAAGGACAATTATGAAAAGGACAATTATCATTCACCCACAAAATAGATGAGTTTTCTTAAAATGTGGCACTATATAACCAAAGCTAGATCAATCATGATAACTTTCCTGCAGTGTACCTATGCTTAAAGTTGTTGATTAATTCGGCCTCACTCCCCAATCCACTAGTACCCTGGTTAGCTCAGATGGTACAGCAACTACCTCAGAAAGGTGTTGGTTCCGGGTTCAATCAACCGAGCAGGACGATATTTTCTTCAACTGCAAAGCTTTCTTTCAGACAAACTGGTATGGCTTTTCTTGACAGCTTTGTGCTACAGTCAGATGCATGATAATTTTCCTTTGCATCAACCTCCCTCCAACTTGCGGACTTTTGCAGAACTGATTTTCCAGAAACTGGCAGTGATGAACAAGTTCCATAAGCACTCATGCTTTCAGATGACCACGTCATCACATGACTGCACTCTAGCCAGAATTGCAGCTCACTCTAGCCAAAATGCTCTGTACATTACTAATTGCCAAAATTAAAAAAAGTGACTACAGGAATTCCAACCCTTCAAGGATAACGGGTGGCACTGCCATCAATCTTTCATACATATTACTTTGTTTACTATAACCTACCTTGATCAAGGTAACACTCATTCTGGCATCTGCGTGCATGACCTTCCCTAAGATTGCATGACTTTGATAAAGGTATCATCATTGTTTCACAAAAGTACATAACATGCCAGCCTAGCTAATAAGGCCAATAGCAACGTAAAAAGCCCAGCTTAAAGAAGTAGACATAAAGTAGCCTCTGTGCAAAATTTCATGATTGAAGTACAATTTGAAGAGTCATGAAAAGCTCACAAAAATAGCCGTTCTTAATCTGAAAAAAAAAAAAAAAAAAATCGGCAGAGACACTTAAGACTGCTTATGTGGGAATGCGAAAGCATTATAGTCGCTTTGGTGAAATGCTTTTTTCTGCGCATTATTTGTCCACACAAGCTCTCACCTGCATTTTAACTGCGCCTCAGTAAGGCTGAATGAAAACACGCCAAGCGTCTCAACGCGCTCACTTGCCCCCGAGGAGTTCATAACTAGAAGGACGCTCAGTGGCATTCAATTCAACATTATAGCTTTTTATTTATACACTTGTGACATGACACCATCTCCTACCCATTGGCTGCGCCGTCATGTGCCCAACGATGCACACACTAGGCCACAGTGTTTAGTCAATCAAATGACTGCGACGTGACGTGTGCAATGACACACACACTAGGCACACATTTAGTCAACCAGAACTGTGGAGCCGCTGTGGCAGCAGGGAAGCGTGCTCGTCTCGCATCCCGGAGGCCCGGGTTCGATTTTCCGCCCAGACCGAAATTTACATAATTTTCTTTTTAAAGGCATTAATTTACTTTGTTTACAGGAAACTGAGAAATTTGACGCCAATTAAAGTATTTTTTGATGTGGTTTTACTCTTTGCCGTTGGCCATTTCTGGTACCATCATTCGGTCGCGCCGCCGAATACGTCAGGATTTCGCGTATTGGGGTGGACACGTGCTGTCAAACACTGGCGTGAGGAAGCGCCGCTGCAGCAGCGAGCGACGTGACCTTCGTGCTGTTGTCTGTCGCTTCAACGCAAACTGAGCGCCGAGAACACGCAGCACACACAAAGGTACAAGCCGCCGAGAGAGAGAGAGAGATGGTGAGGAAGGCAGGACGGTTTACGAGCCACCGACGCACCTACACTGCCTAGACTCTGCCCCCAACGCAGAGCGCTTTCATGATACGGCCCGCACGCCGCCGCGCAGTACGCAGTTGACGCCAGAGTAAACCCCCTCCCCCCCCCCCCCCCCTCGCCGGTGCCTCGAGTGCAACAGAAGGCACGCCTCCTCCCTGCTTTTCTTTCTTGCGCGCGCGAGATTTAGACGCAGACGTGGGCTCCCCTCGCACGCTTTCACTTGCACATACAGCATACGACGCGCAGCGACGGCGTTATCGCCCTTGGACTTACACGGAACATCTATGCAGAAAAACCAATTTTAGGGGCACAACGCGTCACAGACACCATCTTTAGATAGCAAATGCGGATTTCAAAGGCCATGCTTTTGCTGGCGGAAACCGAAAATACGTCATAGGTGTCGCCCCCGGCACTTTGGCGGCCAATGTTATCGTCAAGTCACCAAGCCAAGCGACATGAAGAGTCAAAATGGCCTCTCGGGCCGGCGCGGGATAGCAGTTCGCAACGTATGATGCAGGAATGGTCCCACAGTTGCGACGCAACAGGGGAATTACCAATGCATTGGGTTCTATCGGAGCTGTGCCGGGACCGGCCGAAAACGACGTAACAGCCGGGAAAACACAGCACCCGGGAACCTAACAGCAGGGTTCTACTTACTACTCAATTATAACCAATTTAGCAAAAATGAAATTTCGCTGCCAGTTGGCCTATACATTTTTTTTTCTTCACATAATATGAGCCAGACAGGCCTTGGCAGTTCATGCATGCGCAATTACTTGCATCTCAAACAGCGCTGTGCTTCCAAGAGAATACATAAACAACAGCTGCAGAAGAAAAGCGTAACCTCACCCCTTTGTCTGGAGTGTTCAGGTACAAGTCAAGGAGAAACACCTTGCGCCGATTCCTCACATCGATGCTGTCATCGGGGTAGAGCAGCTCAAGAAAATGTGCATCCTGCAGAGTGTCCAGCAGCAACTGCACCAGTGCGGGCTGCTTCTTGGCACAGGCAACGTGCAGCGCATTGTACCGGTACCCTTCCTGCACACACAGCATTTGTTCCAGCAGATGAACATCTGCACTTTACTGACTGCATAAGGAAGTCCAGATCATTCAGTTGGTGAATGAGGATAGGATGCTATCAAGAAGGGGGTGGGCAGCGAACCTTTCTGCCATGCCTAAGCCCACATTTAACAGACATCAAATATCCTGAATTTTATTTATTTTATTTCAAAAGTACCTTACAGCCCCCAAGGGGAGCATTGAGTAACAAGGGGGGGGCTTCGTAGAACAAATGACAGCATAAAACCGATACATGAGAGTTAAAAATGTTTACAATAATAATGTGCTTCCAAAACACTGTTACAAATACAAAATGGGGAAGCAATACAAAGAATTGTCAGGAAAAGAAAAAAAAGTACAGTTCATGATAACGTGAAAAGTAGCGCATCACTAATAACAACAAGCACAGCAATATTACGCACATAGCGTGAGCACATGAAAAAAAGAAAATTGAAACAACAAATTGGAAAAAAAGGAAGAAATAATAATAATGCCCAGAGAAAAGGACAGTTCATGGTGGCATACATAACTGTGGGTTCAGTAGTTTGTCTGAAAGCCGAGAAGTTTAATGCGGTAGTGTTCCCATAAATACGAGTGAAGCTGAAATCATTACAAAGCCGTCGTGATGTGCAAGACACGTGTTCCAGTGGCAAGTTTGATGGCTGGTGAACATCTCTATGGAGCAAGGACAGGAGTGCTATGTCACGTCGGCTACTTAGTGATCGAAGGGAAAGGCCGAGTTTCATTTGAGTTATGCTTGACTGGTGGCTGTAATTGCGCGAAATGAATCGACTAGCTCGGTTTTGGATGGCTTCTAACTTATTCCGCAACAAAGGTACTACAGTGCCGCAGCGGTGAGCATGGCTTTGACAGGTGCACAAAAAATAGTGAGCTGCTGGTAAAAATTTGTCTGCTTCTTCATGCTACACAGTGTAAGAAAGCACTTTCACTTCACTGCCATACCAAAGGCCTAACCCAGGGGTCAGAGTTTTAAAGCAAAGCTCTCTGTCTATTTTTCCCACTTTGCGGGTGCTAGCTGCTGCTGGCTTACCAATCATACAAGTTGGGCCACCGAATATGTGCAACTGGGCATGTGCCTGAATAAGCAACATGAATGACTGGGAATGTGCAACTAGGCATGTAGCACTGCATATGCAAACACTCTTGGCCAATCCCCCAGAATGAGTATGTGCTACAGTGTAGCTGCCCAAATAGACACCTCCTTATTTTTATATATATAACTAAGTTGTATCAAATGCACATGAAAGAAAAGGAGCACCTGCAAAATGGTCGGAGTGTCGCCACTGCCGACGAGGTAGCGAGGATTGGACCAGACATTCTGTCTGAAGAAGTTGGCATCTCCAGCCTCAATGGCCTTGCGGAGCTGAACCAAGTCTTGGCTTTTCGGAGCTCTGAAGTTGCTGCTCTTCTCTCCAACAAGTGCCCCTGAAAGAAGCAGAAGAAAGGCACATCTTCCACATGGCAGATAACTGGGGCAGTCAGTAGACCTTTATGACAAAAAGTGGAAACAGAACACACAGAAGAAGAGCTCATCCCATCTTCTGTTTCATTTGCAACAGGCATGCATGGACAGCCTCACCAAGGCTGCCTCTTATGAGGGAAGTTAGGGTGAAGTAAGGATAGGGGCCAAAGTATTTGTGACAACAAGGGGCAGGTGGGCAAAACCTGAATAGACACTTTTCATTAATTTCACTGCGAGGCAGTGAGCTCAACTAATGGCTTGTACATGCTGTCTGCAAAAACGACTAAGCCCAGTTTTCCTGCATTACAACATCGAAAATGCAGACGTGGCTCTCGTGATGAAACCATTCACAAAAGACAAGCTCCTGCATGTGTACATAGCACTTCCAACTTCATTTTAATGATGACTGTGAGCCATTAGTTGGGCATATGTGCTTGCTTTATTGCCTGCTTTTTTTTTTTTTTTTTTTCAAGACAGCTTATTGTTTGGGAATACCACTGAATACCAGTAGCTGATGTTAATCTTGAATAGGCAAATAAGTTTTGTGGAAATCGCAAGGTACAGGAAGTTTCATGAAAGGGAAAAATTGTTGTCCCCTGAAAAGTAGCACAAAGCTCAGAAGGGACCGCAGCAGTTTTTTCTGTTTGGAAGGTGGTAAGACATGATTCTCCATGGTCCTTGGCGGTTCAGGAGGAAATATTGGGGTCACCACCTTGCCTGGACTATTTGCTTTAACTGTGCCAACATTGAAAGAATTTTCTCTCGAACTGCGAAATGTTCTGAGCAACAAGTACAGGCTTCCTCTGTACCTTCATGCTGCTTTAGGGTCCCATGACAACTTTTCCTTTTTCATGGCGTCCACATTACATTTCCTCGAATTTCACAAACAGATCACCTGGCATCAATGCAACTGCGCTACCTACCTGTTGCGGAGTCAGGTGTGTCTGTGCTTTCCACGGCTGTCACTGCTGGCTGAACGCTAAATGCCGCAGCTTCCTCCCTGGAGCTAAATGCTTTAAACCGAGCTCCCCGGTACTTCTTGACACAGCGTAATGCCAGGGTACGGTCGACAAAAACCAAGGGCAACTCTGCACAAAAGAAGGAAATTGATTGCCCCCAAATCACGATTGCTTGAATTTTTTTTCCCCGCTCCTAATGAAAACAAAGTAAGGGCATGCGGCGAGTAACTTAGTACACTGATGCAACTAGGTACCGCAGCATATTTTCGCGCCACCAAAAAAAAAGGGGGAAAAAATGAGAAATGAAAGCTAGCTGTTTGAAGAAATTTTATATTCACCAAGGAATATCTCTCAGACATAATACGTGGAAGAGAAAAGGGAAGGCAGGCTACGACGAGCAACACCTGCTAACTGTGTGTAGGAGCCCGGTCTCCCCGGCAAACGCCAGAAGAGACTCTAGGGCACGTGCTCTAGGGCCGCGCGACAGTACTCTAGACCGCTCACCCATCTGATCAACTCCTCACGAACACAACCAAGTGAGGGCACGCCTTATACTCACCATCGTCATCGCAGAGAGTCATCCCGGCACCCAGGGCTACACCGAAGTACGCTACCGGCGCGGCCGCATCCTTCGACGACAGCTTAGACGACGTGTCGGACGAGAGAGGAGCGACAGTGGCAGTGCCATCCGATGTCAGACTGCCTTCGGCTTCGTCTTCTTTCGTGGTGCCCATTGCGAATACCATGGCGGGCACGCAGTACAACCGCACAACTTCTATGACATCGCCGCCCTCCTCGAAAGTGACGCGTCGTCTGTATCAGGCCACAGGTGCGGTTGTCATGCGTCAAAAGCACAATATTTAGCAAATCGCACGGCGCCCCCCCCCCCCCAAAAAAAAAGCGAGCTAACTATATATATATATATATATATATATATATATATATATATATATATACTCAGTACAGTGACAGAAGTAGACGCAACGTCCTGCAGTCGCCTAAAATAACCCACCCTTCGCACAAAACACGACTCGCTCGCATAAATGAAGAAGCTGTCACGCCTCTAGCTGTTTCCAATTACACATAAAAGCAAAACGTGTCGGTTTGTTTCGAGCAATGCAACGCTCCGCAGGTTAACTTGGCAGCTAGAAAAACCTGTCTAACGAAGTTAGTTCAAAACAAGAAAATGCCCACGAGAGCGCGGTCAAGGCTAAGATTTACGGAAGTGGAGTGAATAAATGAATTGTAACAGACCTTTGATAGGCATTACATGCGAGGACGGGTCGACATCCAGCACTCCACAATCATCCAGGTCAATCGTATCGTCTTGAAAAGAGCACGGCTCGCATAACGCACTCGCAACACAATATGGCGGGTACACATTGCAGTTAAAGCCGTGCCGTATTGTAGCATGTAAGAAAAAAAATTCATTTAGGACAAGCTACTCCGACAATATATTTAATCTTGTAGTATATATAAATATATGCAATTATTTAACAAATTCCAGCTAGTTTGACGTTGCTACGTGTACACCGAAAAGGCAGCTAAGTGAAGCGGCGCTGGCGGCGTGGTCGGCGTTAGGCCTGCGTGGTGGCCGCCTGCTGGTCGGTTGGTTGAACTGGTTCTTTATTCTATTGTGGTCGTGCGTTCCTTCGCCAGACTAGAGTGACCTATCTAGCCAGACGGGGCCATACGGAAACCGAAAAATTGGATAATATGGCGGCAGAAGACAACTATTCGGAGAGTGACTCTGGTGAGCCTGGGCCAGCTGAACAGGTTCCAGTATGTTCAGATTCACCACTCGAAATCATCAAACACCCGCTACAGCATCGGTGGAGCTTGTGGTTCTACAAAAATGACAAGAATCGTACGTGGGAGGAGAACCTCCTAGAGATAACCTCATTTGACACCGTTGAGGACTTCTGGGCCCTCTATAATCACATTGAGGTGGCCAGTAAGCTTCCTCTTGGATGTGACTACTCACTTTTCAAGTATGGAATCAAGCCCATGTGGGAAGACTACCGCAACAAGCAAGGAGGTCGTTGGCTCTTCAACTTGAACAAAAACCAGAGAACAATGGACTTGGATAACTACTGGCTTGAAATTTTGTTGTGCCTTATAGGAGAGGGCTTTGACGAGTTCAGTGACGACGTAAATGGTGCTGTGGTCCAAGTTCGCCCCAAACTTGACAAGATTGCTGTCTGGACTGCTGATGTTCGCCGAGCTGATGGCAACATTATGATTGGGAAGACATTGAAGGAGAGGTTAAATATGCACCCCCGAAACATTGTTCCATACCAGGCCCATGCTGACACTCAGTCAAAACATGGTTCCACGGCTAGGGCTAGATATCAAGTTTAAGAGGAATTTAGGAAAACCAAGGCACGAGGAACAGAAATGTCTTCAAAACTCCAAGCAACTTGCAGGTGTGCTGTGTGTGTTCAAAAAGTGAAACAAACTGATATATTCTATGCAACTTCGCTGCCACAACATGAAGCAACAAGAGGAGAAATAAAAAATAAAAAAGCAAGAATATTTTCGTGTGAAGGTCTTGCAAGTTTGGAGTGGTTAATGATGTCCTGCCTTTTTATTTTTCTTCCGTGTGAAAGATAAGTAACCCACATAACATAAAAAAAATTTAAAAAAAAGGTGGTAACATCTACGAAGGAGACTATGTGCTGCGGTAGATCACAGACGTTATTAGGGATAACTTCGGCACGAGAAAAAGCGTAGTTCAGACAACAGATCCAGCAACAACAGAGGGGCCTGAGAAATCAAAATTTAGCATAGAAAGCTTTTATTGGAAAAAGGGCAGCAGAAAATGTCCCTAATAACACGGCAGCTGGACCCGATGAAATCCTAATACAGCTAATCAAAAACCTCGGTCCAAAGAGCAAGGCACTGCTGACTAATGCCATAGAGCAAGTGATTAGAACAAAGAAAATTCCCGTTGGATGGCGCGAAAGCAAGATGAACCTCATCCACAAAGGCAAAGGAGGTAAGGGTAAGGCGAGCTCGTACAGGCCAGTTACAGTGACATTGGTGATATATAGTATGGCCATGCAAGCCATAAAATTAGAACTGTCAAAGTGGGTCGAGAAAAACAATGTATTGGGGTAACTACAGAATGGGTTCAGGCCAGGCAGACGTTATATGTTTATAATATAGGATAATATGTTTGTACTAACTCAGTGCATAGAGATTTCAGTAGCTCAGAAAAGACTTTTATCGATAGCATTTCTAGATATTAAAGGAGCTTATGACAACGTAGACAGGGAATTGTTATGGGATATTCTTAAACACGAACGCATAGATGACGATTTCGTGGAGCTGCTGAGGGAGATATATAGAGACAACCAAGTACAAATTGAATGGGAAGGTCGAAAAGGTAATGAAATGGTGGGAATTCACCAAGGAATTGAAGCAAGGATGTCCTCTGTCTCCATTGTTTACGCTTTACGTTAAGGGGGTATAAAAAGACGACTGGAAAACAACGAATTAGGGTTTGATTTATCCTACATGCGTAATGGACAAATGGTGCAACAGAAGGTCCCGGACTGATGTACGCAGACGACATTGTGCTACTAGCGGACAATAAAAAAGATTTACAGATACTTGCGAATAGCTGTGGCAACGCAGTGACAAATGTAGGTCTTAAGTTTAGCACAGAGAAATCAGGAATTATGATCTTTAATGAAGAGATGAGTAATTATGTGGTGTCAATTCAACAGCAAGTCATACCCGTAGTCAAGCAATATAAGTACCTCGGGGTACACATAAACAAAGGAAATTACTCAAGCAACCACCAATTAAGATAATCTGAAAATAAAGGGGAAGCAGAATAAGGGGGGGGGGGGGGGCAGCAATAATGAAACACGGAGCACTGTGGGGTCACAATAAGTATGAGGTGGTGCGCGGAATCTGGAAAGGAGTACTGGTGCCAGCACTAATGTTCGCAAATGCCATTCTATACTTAAAATCAGATCTCCCGTCGGGGTTGGAAGTTAACCAAAAATCAGTAGGCCGGTTGGCTTTGGGAGCCCGCGGTAAAACCACAAATGAGGCAGTGCAGGACGACATTGGTTAAAGTATTAAATATCTGAAATGCAGAGTTCTCTTGGGACATTGGGAAACCTAGCGAAAAACAGCAGCATGATACTTCCGAATACTTGCTTACAGTTCTTTAAAGCTGTATTTTATCAAGACGCATTTACCGCCGGCCAAAAACTTGGCGTATTGTTCCCCTTACGTTCGCGAAATTTGACCTCAGTTGTAGCTATAACTATGACAACGCAGCCGTCTATTCTATTGGAAAATGCGAATTTGACCCACTCATTTGGAACATTGCCTATAGTATATTGGCCATAACATTCCCAAAAAGTTCCCCAGATATAAACAGGATACCATGTTTAGCTCACCGAGGACATTGGAGGAACAAGTTACACATCTCGTATGATGCACGAAAACACATGGAAAAATGAGGGTTTAGTAATTATCTGCAACACTTGCATATAAAGCAGGAAAGTGAGTTTTGCAACACATTGCACTTATAATTCTCCCTATTTTCATGGAATTTCAAGTCCGTATCTCGTGCAGTTGTTCTAGGAATTTGGGAACATTTAG
Source organism: Dermacentor silvarum (assembly GCF_013339745.2). Taxonomy (NCBI): domain Eukaryota; kingdom Metazoa; phylum Arthropoda; class Arachnida; order Ixodida; family Ixodidae; genus Dermacentor; species Dermacentor silvarum. The sequence goes on from NC_051157.2 coordinate 38,566,820, forward strand.
ACTAGCGGCAGTATGACAACCTGAAACACTTGAATTAGCTTTCTACAAAGGCTGTAATGAACCTACACAGAATAAACATATATTGCTCGTCACTCAGAACATTCCTTCATAATTAGAATAAATATAAACAGTGCGTCCCACATAGTTTACTGGGGATACCGGGTGGAAACAACTAAATGCCGTGTATAACCCATGAAAAAGGGGAGAAAGCGAGTATTCGGTAGCTGGGGTTTTTCGAGCAGATAAGCAACCTACACAGTTAATTTTTTCGGTGCACGTCACCAAAAGGTGGCTTTCATTTCTTCAAAATATGAAATATCCGTTGTTCCTGCTCCTGCCAGGAAACAAGTAATAGTGTAGCTCTTATTTAGAAACGGCCTGAAAATGTAATCAACAATATCAAAAGTGACACGTGCCTCTGCACGTTCGACCAAGGTCATGTTCACGAACATATTATCTACTATAAGAGAACTTTATGTTGAGCAAGTTGGTATATCTATTCATTATAAGTATATCTTAGGGCACCAAAACACACACACACACAAAAGAGAGGACAACGAGACAGAGTGCCACTCACAACTGCGCCACTCGCAACTTTTTGGCACCTTAAGATATTTATAATATCTACGATAAGTTGTGATTACACAATGAAATTCGACAGTTAGACCTGTAAGTGGTTTGATTAAAATTTTCATGGTGATAACATACTGAGACTGCAACGGTCATAATGCAATGGTCGTGCATTACGTCGGGATGAAAAGCATTACTTACGTGGCCACTCTATTAAGAAAAAAAAAAATTTGCTTCAGCTGTAGTTTTATTGCAGTTTCCAGCGTGCAGTCGAAAGTGCCCCCTTTCAAATGTGTGTGTGTGTGTGTGTGTGGAGAGGGGGGGGGGGGCAAATAGCATACCTATGGGTGCACCAGTTTTGTATAAGGAATATGGCTATTTTTTAAGCCGTGCACGTGCAATATTTGCAGTATGGCATTACCTAGACATATGCAAGGCAGATAAATGCAAGAACTGTGGTTCTAGAGCCACCCTCGAACATCATCATCAGCTGTATCAGCCTCTATTTATGTCCATTGCAGGACGAAAGGCCTCTCCCTGCGATCTCCAGTTGCCCTGTCTTGCGCTAGCTGATTCCAATTTCTACCTGCAAATTTCCTAACTTCATCAACCCATCTAGTTTCCTGCCGTCGTCGACTGTGATTCCCTTCTCTTGGTATCCATTCTGTAGCTCTAATGATCCATCCTACAGATTACATATGGCCTGCCCAGCTCCATTTTCTCCTCTTAATGTTCACTAGAATATCGGCTATCCCTGTTTGCTCTCTGATCCACACCGCTCTCTTCCTGTCTCTTAACGTTAGGCCTAAAATTTTTCGTTCCATCGCTCTTTGTGCGGTCCTTAACTTGTTCTCGAGCTTCTTTGTTAACCTCCAAGTTTCTGCACCATATGTTAGCACCGGTAGAATGCAATTATTGTACACTTTTCTTTTCAACGACAGTGGTAAGCTCCCAGTCAGGATTGGCAATGCCTGCCGTATGCACTCCAACCCGATTTTATTCTTCTGTAAATTTCCTTCTCACGATCAGGTTCCCAAGTAAGTAATTGACCTAGATGCACGTACTCCTTTACAGATTCTAGAGGATCACTGGCGATCTTGGAATTCTTGTTCCCTTGCCAGGCTATTGAACATTATCTTTGTCTTCTGCATATTAATCTTCAGCCCCACTCTTACACTTTCTCGGTTAAGGTCCTCAATCATTTGTTGTAATTAGTCTCCATTGTTGCTCAATAGAACAATAATGTCTTTTGCAAACCGAAGGTTGCTGAGATATTCGCCGTTGATCCTCACTCCTAAGCCTTCCCAGTCTAAGAGCTTGCATACTTCTTCTAAGCATGTAGTGAATAGCATTGGAGAGATTGTGTCTCCTTGCCTGACCCCTTTCTTGATAGGTAACTTTCTACTTTTCTTGTGGAGAAACAAGGTAGCTGTGGAATCCTTGTAAATATTTGCAAAGGTATTCACGTATGGCTCCTGTACTCCTTGATTATGCAATGCCTCTATGACTGCTGGTTTCTCAACTGAATCAAATACCTTTTCATAATCTATGAAAGCCATATACAGAGGTTGATTGTACTCCGTAGACAATTGTACCCTGCGACTATGGGAATGTCGAGGCACAACAAACAATAATGGGGATGACAGCCTCGTCACGATTGCCTCCGCGCGTGCGCTGCATGGAGACTATGTTGCTCGGCTCTGCACTTGAAGATCAACTTTGGGTTGTCCAGCGGGTCGAGGAAGCCGCCAGGAATCAAGAACTCCTGGTCGTCACCTAGGCGGGACCTTTTGCCCGTCACACAATCTCGCAGGACCTTTCAATAAAGTTCTTTGACTAACTACTGAATACGCGCTCGCTTATTCTCTACCGTGTCATGTGCGCTCGAGCGTTGTTAGCTGTTTTGCATTGGGCTGAAGGTACGCGTTTTCATGTTTTAATTGTGTATGGAGTCCTTACCGTAGAAAGTTTCTTGTTTCCTAGCATTTATAACAGTGCTTCCTTGACAGCAATTTTTTCATGACATACATTAATACCAGAGACAGTCGCTGTGTTAAATCAGAAAAATATGCATTACATGAAGGAACGTACCATCTACAGTCAAAAGCGTTGGAAGCTTCAGTATTGCAAGAATCTCCACTATTAAATTCCTTCCTCAAAATACACTCTACAGCCAAAGGACATCATGCATATTCAAGGGAAAATTTCCAAGTATCAGAAGACGATTGCAAGGCTTCGAAGACAGCAGGTGAAGACCCCTAGCACAGTCAAAGTGCTTAATTGGCTGACATGCCAATATCTTGCAGCTTGTCAGTGAGACACTCACTGGATTGCACATCAGAGACAATGATGTTGGTGCATGCCCAATATTTGTGCAGTCATTTTATTTTGGCACGCAACCATTCACATAATTTTGCTACCTTAATTCAGCCTCCTTCGTAGAAGTACAAGAAACAGCATCATATTATTCCTTCTAAAACAATCCTATTTTGAGTAAATTAATTGCTGGCTTGTTTGAGTAGTTCTTTCTTTCTTTTTCATTATGTGGATACTTGAAACAAGTCTTGTTTATTGTTATGCTTGTGTAAAGTTTATTGTTATCAGGCCATTCATTTCAGAGTATTCTCTATTACTTACATTTTGCAGTTTCTTCCCGTTTTCATGTGTCTGCCACTTTTCTTACAATCTTGCTGCAATAAAGTCTTGTCTGCTATTTTCATGTTCTTGGCTGTCCATTCAGCTGATTGATATTGAAGGAACATGACACACTTATTTACGATATTCCTTTCGGTATGAATTATTAGAAGTACATTATCCCAAACGATAAAGTTCTATTTCCTCATAAACAGTTGAAATGATAATATTGTTGCGCTAAGTTACAGCTTGAAACATAATGAATATGAATTTAAATAAAATTAGCATGAAGTGAAACAACAGCTTTGTGAGCTTTGTGCACTCGTTGTCGCAACAGCGGCGCAAGCGCCTGCATGAAATCACTCGATGATGCATGCAACGTTACAGGTCCCCCCCCCCCCTCCCAAAAAAAGATAAGAAACAAAACAAAAATGAATTTATGGCCTCCGAGATTCGGCGGCCATCTTGGGGGCTGTTGCGTTTTGCGATTCCGCAAGCTGCACTGAGAGCCAAAGTCAGCTGCAGGAGCCTACGGGAGTGTCCACTCTTTACATTTACTATATTACTCTTGTATAATTCTCGATTATTCCATCCAGTGTCTTTTGTAGCCCCTGTGTTACTTTGGGATGTTCAGACCCGGTAAGCACAAATGAACCCAGTGAATCCTTTCAATGGCAAATACAAGGCCTATGTGGAATTTATCGTTTAATATAAGAGCGCAAGGTAAATTTCACCATAAGTAGGGGATATGCTTATTTAGGGCCGCAAAATGTTAGGAAAAATCGGTAATTGTTGTAGATAAAAAATATTTGCGTAGCTTGCACTAGTGGCGTAAGGCTAAAGAAACAGCAGAGCTGATCGGCACCTAGCTGGTCCTGGCCTAACGGGTAATGCTTTTCCAGAATTTATTGATTATTGATCGATTACCGATTACCTACTAATTGGCTATCGATTGGCTAATGCAAGGTATTACCCACGTATTTGGGCTAGGCTGAGCACTAATGTAATGCGTTGGATGGATAACCAGTGGACCAATAGAGTTACAGAATGGATACCAAGAGAAGAGAAGCGCAGTCGAGTCCGGCAGAAAACTAGGTGGGGTGATGAAGTTAGGAAATTTGCAGGTGCAAATTGGAATCAGCTACCGCAAGACAGGGGTAATTGGAGATTGCAAGGAGAGGTCTTCGTCCTGCAATGGACATAAATATAGGCTGATGATGATGATGCACCACCAAGTCATCCCCAGCATTTTCCGGAATTTCTTGATCATTGATCGATTAGCTATTGATTGGCTATCGATTGGTAATCGCAAGATATTGGCCACGTATTTGGGCTAGGCTATAGCACTACCAAATCATCCCCAGCATTTTCTGGAATTTATTAATTATTGATCGATTATCGATTAGCTATTGACTGGCTATCGCAAGGTATTCCCCATGTATTTGGGCTAGACTAAGCACTACCAGATTAGAAGCTGGGTGTTCTATCTCTGCTCCACGCCACCGCGCCCCACTCTTACACTTTCTCGTTTAAGGTCGAGAAAGTGTAAGAATGGGGCGTGGTGGCGTGGAGCAGAGGTTGAACACTGGCTTCTAATCTGATACTTTACACTTTCTCGACCTTAACCGAGAAAGTGTAAGACTGGGGTTGAAGATTTTAATGTGCAAAAGGCAAAGGCAATGTTCAATAGCCAGGCAAGGGAACAAGAATTCAGGATCACCAGTCAGCCTCTAGAGTCTGTAAAGGAGTATGTTTATCTAGGTCACTTACTCACAGCGCCTTTGCTAGGGGAGTAGTGGATGCGAAGGTTTCGAAGTTACTGGAAGGTAGATGCATTAGTCCCCACTCCATAGTGGTTCCCAGGCCATATGGGCGATTTCGTGGGAGGACAGCGGAACCTTAATGAATCCTGTTCATAGGGGCCGCGCGAGGACTTGCCAGCCGCGCTCCACTGCAGACCCCCTCGTCTCATCCTAAGACCTTTAAAGATCAACTTCAGACATATAATGAGCTCATCAAGCACTTTTATTTAGGACGTAGAGAATTCTCGCTTCCAAACAAGCAACTTAACAGGGCGCAGTCAGTGACTCTCCGTTTGCTACAGACGAACTCGTACCCCAATCCTTGGCGTAGGAGCCGATCGAATCGACCCAGACTACGACGGAACTTTCAATTGTGCACAGTGTGGTGGACATGTGAACTTGGGACACGTGTTGTGGGGATGCGCGACGCAGGCCTCCTATCTGGAGGACAATAAGAAGTGGAACGGCGCTCTTAGGAGCAGCGAGCTCCAAGACCAACTCTGGGCTGTCCAGAAGGCCCGCGAAGCGGCGGAGAGCCTAGGGCTCCCCGTCCCGACGTGGGAGGTGACCTTGACGAACAGTCGGGTGTCCTTCAGGACCCTTTTCGGAAATAAAGTTTCACCACCATCACCCACAGCAGGCCCAGATCATGAGAAGAAAATTTACACAAGATTAAAATTGTGCTGGAGTGCCTACGGCAGGCATTGCCAAATCCCGACTGGGAGCTTACCACTGTCGCTGAAAAGAAAAGTGTACAATCATTGCATTCTACCGGTGCTAACATATGGGGCAGAAACTTGGAGGTTAACAAAGAATCTTGAGAACAAGTTAAGGTCCGCTCAAAGAGCGATGGAACGAAAAATGTTAGGCCTAATGTTAAGAGTTAAGAAGAGAGCGGTGTGGATCAGAGAGCAAACGGGGATAGCCGATATTCTAGTTGACATTAAGAGGAGAAAATGGAACTGGGCAGGCCATGTAATGCGTAGGATGGATAACTGGTGACCCATTAGAACTACAGAATGGATTAAAAGTAAACCAAGAGAAGGGAAGCGCAGTCGAGGACGGCAGAAAACTAGATGGGGTGAGGAGGTTAGGAAATTTGCAGGTAGAAATCGGAATCAGCTAGTGCAAGACAGGGGTAACTGGAGATCGCAGGGAGAGGCCGTCGTCCTGCAATGGACATAAATATAGGCTGCTGCTGCATGATGATGAAGCACTATAGCTACCAAGTCATCCCCAGCATTTTCCTGAATTTATTGATTATTGATCTATTATCGATTAGCTAATGATTGGCTATCGATTGGCTATCACAAGGTGAAGCGAGGCGCAGCTGTGTGCAGTGACGTCATTGCTAGGCGAGTTTTTGCGAACGCTACGCAGGGAAACGAAAAGCTAGCTTGAACAGCACCGCTGTTAAAAACCGTAACCGACCCCCCCCCCCCCCCCCCCCCCCCCCGACACACATATATATATACGCACGAAACGCAAAACGCCTTGAAAACTTCTCGGAACGGCTACAAACGGCTGTGGACGTCTTGGTCTACGCGAATACGTTAAACAGATGTTCTTGCAAACATTATGTAGCAGGAAGTACGGCCGGTTAATCAAATGCATACTAAATTGTGTTTCAGCTGTGGTAACAGCCCACCTCTGGCGTCTAACTCAAGAACTTTTTTAGATGTTTTTGTCGGAAAATATTTAAAATGCGCGTGCCCGACGTGCAGCGTTACATTCCGTGCGACTTTAACAAGCCATATGCAATCCGTTAACGTCGCAACATATCCTTTCGCTGCTTTCCCCCTTTGGGTGAACAAGCAGAAAAGCCTGCGGGGTTATTTTCTTTGATTCCTTTCCGATGTTATCACTCGATCGCCGCGTCGACAACTAGTTTGCCGCGTGGCCAGCAAAACTCACACGTGCCACGGCGCGTTGCACGATACGGGTGAGTCTGTCACGACAGTCAAGAAAAAAAAAAAAAAAAAAAGAAAGAAAGAAAGAAAGAAAGAAAAAAGAAAACGGTCGGGCGCAGACGTGCGCGCCCGTTCAGCGTCCTTATCAGCGCCGTGCCTTCCTTTCCCTTTGTGTGAATAAGCGGTGAAGAAGCCGGAATTGCGATACGCAGCTATCGTCACCGACAGAGCTGGCCGCCCGTGGTGGCCATGGTGGTGGCAAACGTGCGCTCCGTTTGGGCGAACTGCTATCTGCTCTTGGATCGCACATCGCGGACCTTAACCACCTTAACCGCCTCGATGCGCTCCTCGCCTCGCGCGCGCATCGAGGCACTTACCGCGAGTAAAGCCCCGCAAGCGATTCGAAGGGCCGTGCTCATGCTCGCAAGCGTTCGCTCGCCGGTGCTCATGGTTCTCTTCCCAAGTTCTAGCGGTGAGTAACACGAGAACAAGGTGAGAGCAACGTTTCGACAAGTGGACTTGTCTTCTTCAAGGCAACATATGATCTCCTCGGCACAGTATATAAAGAAGAGGGCGCTCACCTTGTTCCTTCATCGCCATCTCCCGCATTCCCTTTGTTTTCCCTCAAGTTCTAGCGGGTCTCTTTTGCTCACGTTCAAGCCTTGACCAGCGCCTGCAGATACGGTGCAGTTCCTTACGGTACGTATACGTTTACCTGCTACAACTTGCACGCCAGTTTTGTTTTGGTGGGCCCGTGCATCTTTTGTGTGTCCAGAGCAGATATATTTTCAATAGTGTTATGAATTAGATTTTGTGCAATTAAAGATTAATCCGCATAATTACACGTAAAATAAACATGAGGCTGCAACTTTACAGACTGCTGAGCATCTTTTGAAGTGTGAAGCAGGTCATGAATTGTAATTTTCTTACATTCTTGTCACCCATATATCCTTGTCAAGGTTTGTATGCTGTTATAAATTTGTTTTTTATCTTGCTGTAGGGCACATGTTGGAACGGAACAATAAAGAGTTCAACGGTGGCTAAGCAGCCATATTTTTCAAACAGTTGTGTGTTCACCAATCAAATTTAAGGTAAGCATATAGAAGCATGCTAGGCTTGACTGTTTTGTTGACTGTCTCTTTTTATTTCCTATGCAGCAATTTTACTCTTTCACGCAACCACGAGGCCTGATCTCTGCCATCGTTTTTGTCTAGTTAACCCATTAAGGACCCAGAAAAATCCACCAGTTATATTTTGGTGATTCTTTTGTGCGAGGTGGTACTTTCACACTGCAAGTACATTGTGAAAGTTTCATGAGTGCCGCTTTATTCGTTGAAACGCTACGATAGTGTACTTTATAAAGTACGCTGGGGCTTTGTGGGAGCAAAACATGATGTAGGTCACCAAATGTGAATGCTATATTTTGGAGCTTCAAAAAACAGGAAGGCTTGCAGCGAAGAGTGAAGCAAACTTTGCGTAAGCCCTCATAACCTTGGGGTAACAAAATGAGCATTTTAGTGGGAAATATTCGTTGCTGGGAAGCGTTCTTACTATTCAAGTGTTCAGCATGTTTTAACGGGGAAGGACATTGGTGTTGCTTTCAGAGGCGCGCACGATGAAAATATATTATCGATGCAGATCTACTCGGTATGGGCACCGTTCACTGTTCAGATGGCGCTACGACATTTCATGTTTCGCCCCAGTATTGCCGACGCCGGCCGCTAGAGAGGCGATGAAAATGATACGCCATTCCGAACGACAACGGCTTCCTTATCGTCGCTCGTTTGAGAGGTATGCCCTGCGCTTTGGCGATATCAAGCTCAGAATTGTTCCCGCTGCTCATATCGATTGCGAACGCGTGCTATCATATGCAGAGCATGCGCACTCTGATATTTTCACAACTCGGACAGTCTTTCGTGATAATTAAGTGATCGAAAGTATCACGGCGAATGTATACAGCGTCTCTCCAGTTTTGCTAGTTTTGACACTGGCCGTCCCAAAGCTTCACTTGTAGTGGCGCATAGATCGCGCGCAAACTGTAATGTACGGTGCCTATATCTTACGATGCAGTTAGTTTCTTAAGGAACCGTCGCTTTATGCATTGAAGCACAAAATTAACTGAAACGCCAATGCATTTCTCCGCAACGTTTGGGAATGAGTATCTCGAAACTGGTGTCATCCTGAGAATTAATTCTTAGTGGATCCGCCTTGCGAACTCCACGCTACAATTTGTAAATTGCAATATGAGCCATCATGTAATTAGTTTAAAACTTAATTAGTGGATTTCTGTTAATTATTCGATTATGCATTTCAATTTTTTGTGCAATTAATGTCCGTCTCTTCGAGTATACCAGCTCAATAACTAGAATTGGGCTATCTGCCACAGGCAACCTTAAATAAATTTTGAAAGTGTTCGCTGAAACACCCCTGTATGTAACTCCTCACCAAAGCCAAATATCGTCAATATGCAAACTGCATCTGTTAGAGTACTCTTAAAAAAAAAAAACGTTTGCACCCTTTGGGGCTCGTCTTGTCCCATGCACAACGGTAATCGTCATCTGTCTTTCCCGCATTCCCTTTCTTTAACGCTGCGCGCCCGGTAATTCCAGGTCGTGAACGGCAGAGGCGTTATCAGCGTGACGTTATCATTCTCGAGAGGAAAGTAGTGAGCGCAGAGTCTTCAAGAAAGGAAACGCAAGCAATACAGATGACAATTTTTGTTGTGGCACAAGATAAGCCCCAAAGGGTGCTACCTTTCTAAGAGCGCCTGTACTTATTCCATGTTTGATTACTTTTTCGAAAAAAAAAAAATAAAGGTACCTCTTATAAGAATACCTTTTCTTTAGAGGTAAGCATGCCCTGTATATAACTGAATGCGCTTTAAAAACAAGCAGAATGTTCCTTTTACGAAAAGAGGATATTTATTTATTTATTTATTTATTTATTTATTTATTATTTATTTATTTATTTTCCAAAGTGTGGGACGAAATACATGGGCGTTCCAGTTACTTTTGTGCTTCAATGTATGAAACAGCATTTTGGTAAAAACAAGTGGAACAGTGCATTTTTACGCCGAGTTTGATGGCGTATATCTCCAAACTGCATGGTGTCATTCTGGAAATTGATTCCAAGTGGATACGCCTGACAAGCTCACCGGCTACAATGAGTAAATTGCAATATGTGTCTTAAAGTAATTAACTAAAGTTAATTAGTGTTTTTTTTAATTAGTTGAATATGTGTTTCGATTTCTCGTGCTGTTAATGTCCGCCTCTTCGAATAACCTAGCTCAATGAAAAGAATTATGCTACCTGCCACGGGCGATTTTTAAAAATTCCGTAAAGCTTAATTTTGAACACCCGGTATAGAGTGATCAGAGAGTGCATGAAGTTCTAGCCGCGCGTCCCAGCTAGGGTGATCCGCCCGCCAGGTAGCGCCACCAGCTCAGGCCAAATAAAGGGGCTTTAAGGCCAAAGGCCCCGCCAGAAGATCTACATCAAGGAGGATTTAAAATAACCTTCGTCTACCACAAGGACACGAGTCAACCACGAGCCCCTCTATATTTAGCCCATTCAACTGCTCCGCGGCGTGAGAGACATGAGCGACGCATAAAATCAGCAACAGCGCCATATGGCGCACCATTCTTGAGCGCGAGAGAATGAAGAAATGGCGCGAGCCCCGGCTTCGGCACGCCTCCTCGTGTAGCGGTCACGCTATAGCCCTACAGTGATCGTCGTGGTTCACTGCTCGCGGAAGACCAACGGGCAATGTCCAGTGTGTCGGGTGCCCCATCGCACGGGGTCCCACTCGGCGAGCGAAAGTCCGACTCGGTGACGCTACCGCCTCCGCTGACCGCCAAGGACCCCGCCTGTTTCGCTTACAAGACAGTGCGAGAGAGGCTGGCCGTCATCTTGACCAAAACCATGGACACCGCCACCAACGACGCGGCCGCGCAGATGGGACCCGAGGCGCGCGAGGAGACAAAGCTCGTCGTGGTACGCCTGTCCAAGTTGCGCGACGAGATCACCGCCAACAAGCCGCTGGTTGCCCTCGAGGACGACTTCGAGGATGCGGCAGTGTGGAACGCTGTGCTCGACAAGTATACGGCCGACGGCAAGGGCAGCCCGCCACGCTGGTACGATGCGCCGTGGCTGTACTTCGAGACCTACTTCTACAGGCGTATCTTCGGAGCGTTCTACATGTCTGCGAAGTTGAAGGATTATGATTACTTTGCCAAGTTCAAGCGGGATGCGCTGGATGGCGCGATCAATGCAGTGTGTATCCTGGTCGACTCTGCCAGCTCGAACGCGCACCGGGACGCTGCTCCGACGGCCCTCAAGCAGGCCACTCGCAGGTGTGTTGCCGCACTGCTTGTATTACGAAAGCTGAGCTTCCACATGAATTTGTCTCTTGAAATGTTGTACTCTATAGAAAGTATGGCTATATCGCTCAAAATTTAATCACCAGTGTCACACGGAGCGTTTTCAATCGAGCGAGCCCGATCGGGATCAAATTTCTCGATCGCGATTGGCTCCTTAGCGCAAACTGCGGAACGGAGCCAATCAAGACTGAGAAATTCGAGCCTCATTGAGCTCGATACCCGCCGTGGTAGTTCAGTGGATACGACGTTGCGCTTCTGCAGAGTTCGAGGTCGCTGGTTCGATCCCGGTCGCGGCGGCCGCATTTCGATGGGGCGCAAGTTAAAAAATCCCCAGGTAGGGAAAATGAATCCAGAATCCCCCACGGCGTGCCCCACAATCAGATCGCGGTTTTGCCACGTAAAACATGCAAATTAATTTTTAGATGCGGAGCATCTACGGGCTGTCCCGCGGCGTCGTTGGCGTCGGCGTCCGTCCGCACTTGTCCTCATTCTCTACTACTAAGTGGTTCGTTGGGAAAGGGGAAAGGTTGGCGCTATCTCCACGCCAGCTGTGCGATAACGTCTCTCTCCTCCTCTCCCCCTCTCCACGCCATCTGTTCGATAACGCGCTTCTCCTTCCGTGTCTTCATCCGCCACCTGAGCGGTAGCGCGCGCATGCGCGCCTCTCTCTCCTCCTCCTCTCCGCGCCAGCTGCTTATATAAACCCGGTGCATACGCCGCTGGCTCAGTTGCTGCTTCGGTTTAGTCACGCTGCGCCGTCCGATGCGCTGAATGGACGCCAACGAATCTGTCAACGAACTGTCTGGCACATCTTCAAACAGCAGCAGCCAGTTCATTAACAGAACCGCGAGCACCTCTGAAGACAAGGCTGCTCAGAGAAGAGCTCGCGACGCAGAACGTAAACGTCGGCGACGCGCAGCGGATCCAGATTCAGTTCGCCAACGCGAAGCCGCTTCGAAACGTCAGCGTCGAGCAGCGAATTCCACACTTCGAGAACGCGAAGCCGCTTCGAAACGTCAACGTCGAGCAGCGGATCCTGAGCTTCGAGAACGGGAAGCCGCGTTGGTTCGTGAACGTTGAACAGCAGAACCCGAGGTTCGGGACCGTGAAGTTCAACGTAAACGTACGAAGCGAGCGGCGGAACCCGACCTTCGAGAACGGGAAGCCGCGTTGGTTCGTGAACGTCGAGCAGCAGAACCTGAGGTTCGGGACCGTGAAGTTCAACGTAAACGTACGAAGCGAGCGGCGGAACCCGACCTTCGAGAACGTGAAGCCGCGTTGGTTCGTGAACGTCGAGCAGCAGATCCTGAGCTTCACCAACGCGAAGCAGCGTCGGTTCGAGAACGTCGAGCAGCAGAACCTGACGGTTCGGGACCGTGAAGTTCAACGTAAACGTACGAAGCGAGCGGCGGAACCCGAAGTTCGAGAACGGGAAGCCGCGTGTAAACGTCAACAACGAGAGGCTGCTCCCGATGCTGCACGCGAGCGCGCCGCCCATCACATCGCGTGAACGCCGTTATAACGACCGCGATGCTCCGCATCACCCCATGGTTCCCCTCGGGAAGATGGCCTGATTTTTTTTTTCCGTGCTCGATGGCAATTGAAAACGCCCCGTGTGACTCGGCAAAAAAGCAATTTGTTCAAACACGTTGAACTCATATAAGTAGCTTAGGTTATTTAGGTTAACTTGGTTTATTTTACGTTTGCATGTCCGGTACAATGTTGCAAGGGTATTTATTGTCAACTAAACATGACTGTCAATGTTCTCGATTCTCGCACTAACATTTTCGCTCTTGTGCACGGGAGCGCGGTTTTGGCGAACCTATCCCAATGAACATCCAGGTATGATCCATTCGTCCACGTCTCGACAATCTAAAGGACGTCCTACTAATGCATGTCCACATCGACGACACAAACGCTTTTTTTTTTTTTTTTTTGCTGCGAGTTTCGGTTTCAAGGAGCCTGCCAACGGGAACTAATTCGCGTAGCTCCCACATGAACTCCGCTATTCAAAATTTGTTCGTTGAGATAGGTAGTGTCGAGGACGGGCTCCAAAGTACTCATTTGCTGTAACCCCCTATTGTTGATAATTAGAAAGTTATTTACCGCAACTTCGCTAATTACGCACGTAAGTGCAGCAATTGCTCTGTATCTATATAGGCTGCCAATCCGTACACTCGAATACTAAACATAACGTTACCAAGATATATATTTTCTAATTTTAAAAACTTGGTACAGCTAAAAAAAAAAAAAACCCTGTACAATAAAGCATAACGCATCGCTACAAAATACCGGCCCAGATGTCGTCTAATTTATGTTGTAACAACATGACAAACGAAAAAGAAAAGCTTTTTTCGGACTACACATGAATAGCTGCTTCGCCCAGGCCTTTTTTCCCAGTTTCCCTACGACAGAATCATGTCTGCATCTTTATATGTATTGAGCTACTCTGCCTATTTTCTCATACAAATTAATTTTAAATACTTGATTACAATTTAATATTCCCAATGTGTCACGCGGGAGGTCCAGGAGAATGATCGTACGCTGCGCTTCCTCGTCGCGGGCGTGTGCAGTGTACGCGATGTTTCTGATCTTGCTGTGTGGGCGTTGCGCCACACAGCGTCTGTTGCGAACATTATTCTGAAGTTGTTTTATCGCGATAGCAATATACGACACTTCAGGCGTAGTTCTGCCGTAGTCGTCGCCGTGGGGTTCCGCACAAGTCAACGGGCGATAAAATCGTCGCCGCGCACTGTATGCTGTATGTGTGAGTGAAGGCGTGCGAGGGTGAGCCGGCGATCGCGGCTCTATCTCGCGCACGCAAGGGCGGGAAAGGGAAGCATGCGTGCCGTCTTCCAGTCGCGCGCAACGCTACGGAGGGAGGGAAGGGGGGTTTACTCCGCGCGGCCCGAACGACCTCACGCTCCCGAAGGGCCACAAGGCTCCGCAAGGCTCCAAGGGATAGGGATACGGATAGGGAGGGGCGCGTTCTACGCCGCGCGCGCCCGTCCGGGCGGCTGTATCTTGAAAGCCATCTGCGGCGGGGTCAGAGTCCTCCCTGCACTGTTTTCGTGGCTTAGTTCGCGTTGATGCAAGTGGTGGCATCAAGGTCAATTTGCTCGCTGCTGCTGCCGCGCTTACTCACCACAGCGTTTTGACAGCGAGTTTCCAAGGTCATCGAGTGAGATGTGTTCATGTTTGCTTGTGCGCGCGTGACACCGTGCTTGTCAATTTAGTTAGTATGCATATGTTTACAAATTTATACGGCGGATAAAACTACTACCCTTACTTCGTATAGCTCTCCGCCAATTTGCTATCGCAATCGATGCTTCGCCTTTCGGGCGAAACTGCGACTGTTTTTTTTTTTCTTTTTTTGTTACAACTGCTGTGGCACCTGCAAGTATGGCTCGCTAGCGTGACTTGAAAAATATCTCTATATAGATGTTTTATAGACTTCTGCGTGCCTAAAGTGAACATATATATTAGAGGTCACATATGCCCAGCTGCGATATCCTTACAACGTTACAGCAACGTGATCTGGAATGGGCTTAGATTATTCATGGTATGTATTTGTAATGTTGTTTGGATAGATCTGGATATCTATAGGATGTGTGCAATATCTATAACTTCATGTCCTATGAACGATCTATGAAACATACTGGTTATCTGGGATATGCCTTCGATCCTGGCCGTTTAATTCTGTGTCTCTGACGCCGCGGGGTAAAATTTTGAAGTAAACTTATTTAAGAATGTGATGCGGATGTTATGTTTTCTTTTGAGGAATAATCAGGAACGCTGATCTGTGCGTTAGTGGTGGGTCAATTACTTGCGCCACTTGCAACGAATGGTCAGACTAAAAAAAATGCGGACATTCCCGCTATTCCTCGTCCGACCTATTTTGTGTGAAGTAGCACGAACGTTTCTTTTTCTGGTTATCGGCATAATTGGCTATTACGTTTTCCCGGCTTATACGTTGCCTTTTTTGTAAGATTAGGGTTACGCGAGGTGAACGTTCCGGAGTACATATATAAGCAAAACGCATCGCTTCAAAACCAGTCACAGAGCTAAGTGTCCCGTTTTCTTGTTTACAAAGCTGTAACTCGTGTGCAGGTTGATTGAAATGTCTCTGTGGGGCAACCGATGTGACCTGTCTCTCTCATGTGGTGCCGACGCGTCAAGTCAAGCCAATGCTTTGCAACAGACTGACGGACTTCGGCCCTTCATCATTTCCAACCACACCGACAAGCTGCTGGAGCACATATGCAAGCTTCGCGAACGAAATCTCGGTGGCAAGCCGACGCGGCTGCACTGCGTGATGGACAACTCGGGCTACGAGCTGTCCGCGGACTTGACCCTCTTCGACTTCCTACACGTGACGGGCTACGTGGCCGGGGTGACGATCCACGTCAAAGCCATACCGTATTACGTGTCGGACGTGATGCGGCGCGACTTGATGTGGACTCTGCGGAAGATGCAAGAAAGCGAGCACGAGTCGATGCGAGCGCTTGGAGAGCGATGCCAGCGCCGAATCTGTGACGGTGTTTGGTCCGTGCTGGACGACATCTTTTGGACGCAGCCTCTCGACTACGCCCATATGGCGACGCGGCGACCCGAGCTGTACAAGATCCTGCAGTCGGCGGACTTGGTGTTATTCAAAGGGGACGTCAACTACCGTAAGCTAGTGGGAGACCTCGAGTGGGACCCGTCGGTTCCCTTCCAGCAGGCGCTCAGAGGCTTCGAACCGACATTCCTGTGCACCCTCCGCACCATTAAGTCGAACACTGTGGCGGGTGTAGAGAAATCTGTTGTCTGCGAGGTGGCGCAGCGATCGCCGGACTGGATGATTACGGGCGAGTACGCGGTGATACAGTGCGCGGGAACGGCACCTCGATCATAAGAGGCCGATCATACCGACGCCTCTGAGCAGCATACAGTGGACTTGATATGTTTTGCCGATTCGTGAAAAAAGGGGTGTGTGCATTAAATGAACTTAGCAGTTTAAGTTTCTCGCTTGAACGTTTCTGTTTGCACGCCCAAAATACGCCTTGCAACAATTTCAAGATCCATATCGCAGTTTCATGCGGCTATGATGCCATTAGCATGCATGCGCGCATGGTTTACACGCACGCACGCACGCAAATCGATCTAATTACATCAGCTGAACAATCAATGATGGAAAGATGGTTGAGACCTTTTCAAGGCCGGTGCTATGGTGACTCTTCATAAAAGACTGGCCGCCACGCGCAAGAGCGTCGTGGATCTGCTCCCTCGGCTCATATTTGAGCGTATTAATTTGTATGCGTGCCATGTCACGAAAGTGAGTGCTCAGCATGCCACGATGATACGGAATTAAAGTACGTGCTGCTACATTTTCGGGCGTTGGGGAGCGTTTTTTTTTTCTTTTTTCTTTCAACCGTCGGCTTGCGGAGCTGGGATGGTGCGTTGCCGATACTTGAACCTGCAGCGATCTGCTCCATCAGCAGCAGAGCGCCATAATCGCTGAGATACCGTAACAGGCACATCTCCATGGATAATAAAGAGAGAGCTCCATGGATGATAAATTTCGTGGCAGTCCTTCGTCGCTCACTACGCGAGCGCTCAGAAATCGCGGAGAACGTTTGCATTATTCAATGATCGCGCTCCTGATTGACTGTGGTCGGCGCTAGCCTTATACCCTATCTACCTTCAGTGTCGCATACGATTGTATTTAATTGTCGCCAATCTTTCGCATGGTGATTTCGGTTGATAACCGATGGAAGGATCCCATGGGCAAATACAACTTTTATAACAATATGGCTCCACATTGCGTAAAACAGATAGATAGATATCTTCATGATCAGCTCATTATATGTTCGCGTAAACTGAGCGTCACCTTTCCAAGGCGCGCGGACTGGCGCGGCGGCGTGCATGAGGACAAGAAAGACGCAAATTGCGATATAGTTACAGGCTAATTAGGTGCAATGCATAGTTTCCGTTTTCTTTTTTTTACAGAACGCTGTCGTCACGGGTAAAATTCTTCGGATAATCGGCCACTGGTCGGCATAGCAGCTTGGCCATACCTTGGTTCACACCACCGTCAGAATAGCAGAATCCAAACGCGGGTCATGTGACCGTGCATCGCAATGCGCCGATCACGTGACCGGCGGGGCGAGTGCCGGCGGTTATCTCGTAGCCCCACCGCGGTGACGCGCCAAGTCAAGACACCCCAGTGGGCGTTCAGTTGAATGCAGAAGGAGGCTTTGACGCTTAGCTCCGAGTGGGTGAAAGGGTTTATTTCTAAGCAAATGCAAATAGCACGTACATGCAAGCAGGTCTCTTGACCAACATGCAAAAACGCTTGGCGCAAGAGCAATAAAGCATTCAGTGTGTATTAATGTGTAATACTTGCAGAATTGCTGCATATGCAAACACTTTGTAATTGCAAGGTTATCAACTCTGAACTTTTGCAATATAATATTTCACAGGTAATAGTTCTATTACACAACAGGTTCTTCAGCTTGATTAGTGTTATTTGGGAACTTCGCCCAGTGTTCAGTGTTTGTATCTAACCTCTTTCATGCTAACTTGGGTCATTGGGTGTGTGCCGCTCTTCAGTGAACCTCTTTCAGGCGAACATTGGGTCACTGTGTGTGGGCCACTGGGTATGTGCCGCCCTTTAATGACAATAAGAAATCCTTTAAAATTTGTCCGATGCTGGACGGAATCGAACCTGCGTTATGCGTGCATATATATATATATATATATATATATATGTTCAGAAAATCTTGTCTAAATACATATTCAGACATGCGCCGCATACAGACCTTACGGCAGCACCGCTAGATGGCGGTGCTTGTCCAGAGTGAAGTGCGAGAGAGGAGCCCGGCTGCAGTACACACCTCATACATGACGTGCATCGGTAGTGCCACTACGGTGTTCCGCTACATTGCTTCAATGCTAATCGCAGTAACACCGACAATCATTCCGAGATGGTTTCTGATGCCATTTTTTTTTCTTTTCTCGTATTCAGTCAATCACACTGGGGTGTTGCTGCACTAAAAGTAAGTAAAAAGATATGCAGATCCTATATATGCACTGTGGGAATCGATGTAAGCGAAGCTATCTGTGTGGTCTGCACCTGCTTGTCGCTTTTGGTAGTAGTGCTCACCACGCTCCTCGTCTTCCATGGCCGTGCCACGCGTTGTTCCACTTGTCGCTTCTGGTCGTACTGCTCACCACGCTTGTCTCCCATGGCCGCCACGTGTTGTTGTTCCGCTTGTCGCTTCTGGTTGTGGTGCTCACGACTCTCATCGTCTTTCATGGCCGCCACGCGTCGTTGCCTTGCCTCGATCACGTCTTCGAGCCAGCATACATTCGCGGTCTGCACCACGTTTCACTGCGTAGGGAAGGCGCTCCTGTTCCGTGCGACACTTCTTTCGGGCCTGGGTGTACTCAACGCTGAGTGCACACTTTGGAGCCATTTTGCTGGCACCTGTATATGTGCTCCTTCTGCGTACGTGGCCAGCACGCTGTTGAGACGCCAGCTCCAAGCACTCTCTTCAGGCTATGGATGATTGTAATGTTTACACTATCACAGCACAGCACGCGACCTCCACAGCCCAGGACCTGCATTTTTGTCACAGGAAAGCAAGCACAGTGCGTGCCATATGCACAAACTGTGAAACGCTGCCGCTGTGGTGCCGGCCAGGATGCGTAAGGTAGCTAAATAATATCACGGCCGCTGTATAAAAAAAAAAGGTGCGAGGCGAGTACCATCTGGTGGTGTTGCAAGAAACCCAGCGGCGCATGCGAGCAAGACCATCACAGCAGCTGCAGTGCCCGGAAACTCGGGAGAAGAAGCAAAGAAAGCTTCACTTTAATAAATAAAGGGGGGAGGGGTAAGTTATGTTGTGGGCGTACATCGAGGCCACGTATGCCACTCCTGCACAGTGTGAAACCTGGGGCGAGCGATGATTTCGATTGCATAATGATGCTTTGACATGACAACGCCTCCTTTCAATTCTTCCTAACTGCAGTGAAATAACATACCAAGCTGCCTTTACCGCTCGTGCTTGATTTTTGTTGCACTCATTTAACTAATTCATTAGATGTGTAATCAGAAAGCGGCACCAAACTTGATAGGCTCAATGTGCAGCTATTTCTTTGCCAGCAGCATGCAGTAGAATCATCATAGTCTAGTGGCTGCTATAAATGGATCAATGTACTGTTTACCAGGCAATTCTAAAGCTAAAGGAACGTTTTGCTAGCTAGAGCAGTTGAAATCTAGTTCTGGCTATATACTTTGAATTCCATGTAAACAACACATTCTCATGTCGTACTCAAGAAAATGAAGACTTGCAAACAATTTTTTTATTGGGAAAGCATACCCATTGGGTAGTTGTCAGAAACAATTAAAATGCTAACAATAAACAAATATATATTGAAAAGCATACCCACTGGGTAGTTGTCAGAAACAATTAAAATGCGAACAATGAACAAATATATATTGGAAAGCATACCCACTGGGTAGTTGTCAGAAAAAATGCTAACAATATCATTGCCAGAAAATGCTACCAATAAACTAAAATATATAACGCTTTTGCAAAATATGAACAAACAACAGAAAAAAATAAATATAAGTACCTAAAGAAGCATGAAAAAGGTCCTGCAATTAGTGCAGTCGTCCAAAATGTGCCACTAAATATTTCTATGAAATAAATAAGAAGTTGAATAGCAACATAGACAAACATGCTGGAAAGCTCTCTGATGTGTCATTAAAGAATAAGATAAATATATGTATATATGCTCCTTACAGAGCATGCACTATGTCATACCTGCCACAACATAGATGGCGACACAAAAAAAGCAAGGCACAAAGCTTATGTGAAGGCATAGACAGCTGAAAAGAGAGTAGTGATGGCAGATCAACAAGTACCAACAAAGATGACTAGAATGTGACTATCTGATCGATGCATGCTTTGGGTGACTTTCAAAAGGCTTGTGTGGCCTGGACTATACGCAGGGCTTCCTGTTGTGTTGTTTCTGTGATGCTGCTGGTCTGAAACATATCGAGGCAAGGATGCACCATTGTGAGTATAAAAATATATTACCATACTCTACACAAATATAACAGCTTTATTGTGTGTGTGATTACCAGGTTGGAAAAACACCTCATGTTTGCAACACTGTTGTGGATTGCACATCACCAGTGCAACCAGTTGTGTGTGCTACAGGTGGATTTGGGTTATTTGCTTTTCTCCAAGTAATTTGTTAACTTGCCCAGTCACTTGTCACAGTTACTCAGGCTTGTCGGCATCCGAGCCGTTTTAATTTAAAAAAAAGGCAGTTATGGCCATATTAATTGCCCTGTTGTCCGGACTGAAGTCGTTTTTAGATCTGCAACCCTTGTCAAAGAGAATAAGGAGACACCCATTAGATACAGCCATAACGTTTTAGGAAAATGCAGCATTGTAATAGATGACAACAACCACTTTGACTCACATCAGCCATCTTTAAAAACATGTATCGTTACAAAAAATATCATCAAAATATGTACAAAGTGCATCTTTAATTCAGGCGAGCCAGATATCCAGTCTCATTTCTTGGATGAAATGTATTTCATGTCGGGCTGTCTTTGAACAAACCAGTTTGCTTATTTGAGCTTGCTTTAAGTGGGCAATCTGCTTATCGGCCTAGGTCAACTGCTAGTCATGCTGCACTAAACAAGTTATGCCCATGACCGATTGCATAAGGAATTGTTGGTTCATGTTATAATCATATTATTTAAATGGAAACTAAGGTTTTAAAAAGTGCTCCCACACATAATATTCATGCAAATATACCACATAACAGCATTCACACCTACTGCCAACACGTGCCAAAATGTATAAAAAATAAACATAGAGCGTGAGCATGCAGACAACTTGTGTTAAACTAGGAAGATATGAAAAACTGGCTCAAGTTATCCAAAGTAAGAGATGCCTTTAGCACACATGATCACCTTTAGGGGTACTTCTGAAGATAATCATATCATAAGGTGGGTTGAAATAATCAATGTCGAAGTAACAGGTCATCTGCATGGGGAATAAAGTTCTTAGCAAAAGCATGTACTATCTGGCTGTCTGTTTTGCTTGATGTGGTGGAACTGAACTCATAGTCATCATAACCTTTCTTTACTTCTGTTAATTTAAAACAATAAAGTAACAGAATGAGCACCAAGGAAATGGAAACACAGTCTGGGATGGCAGCAGATTATGTGGTGCGGTGAGATTACAAAGTTTCGACTGATGCAAGACACGGGCAATAGAAGGTAGCCGCAGCCTTCGTCCTGCAGTGGACATAAAATATAGAGTGATGTTGATGATGCCTTCATCCCACGGTGGACTACTGGTTACCTGTTCTATGCATTACATGACCCATTACATGACCTGCTGAGCTCCAATCCTTTCTCTTAACCCTGCTTTAACTATATTTATTGGCTATACTCGGCTGCTCTTTCATCTATGCTGTTGTTTCCCTGACTCTCAACTTTGTTCTTATCATTTTTGTTCCATTCCTCCTTGCAGGGTCCTTCGCTTCCACTCAATGTTCTTTATTATCAGTGTTCACCGAGTGTCAGCCTGATTAGGGTTAGTACTGCTTCTATAGTGCACTGATTATGCACATTTCTTTCAAAGCACAACGACAAGCTGCCAGTTGGGACTTGGGAGTGCCATATTCACTCCAACCCATTTTTGTTTATCTGGAAATTTCTGTTTTCATAATCTGAGTCCCCTATGACTATTTTGCCTACCGTAAAATTCCGAGCAAGCGCCCCCCCTCAAGCAAGTCGAAATTACCGGCGAAGTTAGGGGGGCGCTATCCCGGAACGGCACCAAAATTCAAGATGGCAACGACAAAATTTTCCCGCCAAAAAAAAAAAGCGCAGTGGGAATGGCATTAAAATTTTATTTAACATGAACTTTATTAAGCCAAACATTTGTTAGTGGTGTTCATCACTCTCAAAACCACCGAAAGAACTACAGAAAGACCGCATAGACGCTGCACCAATGCGTCTCCACGACCGGCGAAACGAACATTGGTTATGCAGCTTCTATTCCAGGCAAAATTATGTCCGCTAGAGTAAAGTGACGCGTAATGTTCACTTTATTAAAAACCATGTCCACGGTGAAACGTTTAGCACTAATGAGAGTTCCGATACAAGTCAAGCTCAGCTGCAGTGCATGGCTACCGACGGTGGACAGCGAACTGCGGCTCGGCCATGCTCGCATCGCGGCTGGTGGCGCCACAAATATCAGCATGTTTTCTTCATCGTGTGAAATAATTGAGAGGAGAGGGTAAAGCAGCAACAATGGTAACAAAACATTGCTGCTTGGGAGCATCGGCGGTTCGTTCTGAAGCGCCATCTGCTACAGATTCGAAGTGAACTGGAAAAGGCCTATAGTGATGATATCGGTGGCGAGTGATTAGCAGCGGTGAAGCTGCCGGGGACGCTAGAGCGTAGCCGCGACCACTCCTCTGTCGCCGAGTGGTCACGTCGCTGTGCCACAGGGAAATCCTCTCTGTGCCGTGTGAGAGGCAGATCTCGCCGTCGGCCGGCAGTCCGTGAACTACAGACCGCCAGCTGCAGTTTGCCCCGATGCGCACGTGCGCCCACTTGGGTGCCCGGGTACGACCATGATTCGATGAAATGGCTCATCAGGGCACCCCGATGCGCACCGGTGCAATTTGCCAAATTTTCCATTATTTTCGTGGACTGGATGTGGCAGGCCAGTGTTGGTGCGGAGCGAGGGGAGGGGGGGGGGGGGCGCTTTCCCGGAACGGCGTGGAAATTTGAAATTAGCAGTGCAGTTAGGGGGGCTCTTGCACGGGTGGGGGAGCTTGCCTGGAATTTTACGGTAGTACTATCGTACAGCTTTAAGAAGAATTGAATTGTGCATTTTCTAAAAATTATTTTTACATCCATGCATTCGTGTTTTCTTTATGCACATGTACTATGTGATTTGTTTTAATAGATTACACTACTGTCCTAAGTGCTATAGCTGTACACAAGACAAAGTCCTTTACCGAGCTGAGTGACTTTTCACTTGCATTTCCCAACAGCAAAATATTTTGGTGTTGAACTATAAGTTACCAACCCACTCACCACCAACAGAAACACTGCACCGATAATGTGTGAGGAGCTCAGGAGAAAGGGCTACTTACTCCTTCACGATGGGTGACTTTGAAAATTTTGCCTTTCATCGTGAGCTCAGGCCTGAAGGTTGTGCAGATAAACTGGCTTTGGGAGCTCAGCTCCTCAAGGATGTCTGCACACAGAGGGGAAAAAAAAGGCACTTAATTGTAATGAAATAGGAAGTCTGGAAGAGAAAAATATGGCAGACTTCGGCAATTTCTCCTGCTCTGAACTTATTTAATTTGACAGCAGCATTCTCCCGCAGTGAAGACAATAATGTTGGTTTTGTTTCCTGCTTTTTCCTCAAATAATTGTGCTCACCCAATACAGGAGAATGACAAGGAAGCCAGCGGTTAAAGGGCTATTGAATGGGGGGTAGGGGCTTGCTGTCAAAGAATAATGTACTGTTTTAAAGACCCTCACCAAACCCAATTGAAAATTTTGTTCGTACAGTGAAAGTTGTAGGGCGCTGTCTAGGGAACGATTTGCCATAAGAATTTTTCAGGATGGCGCATTATTAGAGAAGATAGTAAAAATTGAAATGTTGTGATGCCAAATGCTGCCAAGAGGTGCACTTCACTGCCAACATAGACACTCCTTCCTTCTGCCTTGACTAGCGTCCGCAAGTGTCATTCCTTTCTTGCCTCCCAAACTATAGCTGCTATACTACATATAGAGCCATCCGTGGGTGCTGCCATGTTTGGTCACGTGGTCACGCGTCCATTGCTTGCCTCAGCTGCCTCCGTGTTTACAATGCAAGCGCATGACGCCCATGCGGCGCAGCTAACCTCCGTTTTGACAGATAAAATCGACGGTGACTGTGTGGACGACACGAAGCTTTGGCCACAGCTTTAGAGGACATGCAAGTGCTTTCAGAGCTCATTATGCCTTGTCCAAACAGCACGAGCATTGTATAGGGTGCTTGTACTGAAAGCGAGGCTAGAAATGTATTCCAAGCTCTCCAAACTTTCCGCTTATGAATTAAATCAGGATCAGCGCACTCTTCGTTCTTTATTTGGCAAACATTTTGAATCAGCGGCTTGTCATGTTTCTGTCTCAGTGAAGTTCCTCGGTGCGGCCACTATCCGATTGTTTATTTTGAGGCTTGCGGCTGTGCTCTGTTGCGATAGATTTGTTCTTGCTGCGCACAAAGCTTGGAATGTAAATGTTCAGTACTTTGTGGTAGCTTGTAGCCAGGCCCGTAGCCAGGGAGCCCTAGGTAAGTGGCTCTGCTCTACTTCCTTTTGTAACGAGCGGTATACTCACTCTTAATTGCTGACGTTTTGGAGTTGAAGTCTTTTCTTTGGAGTTTAGCTATACAGCGCTGGCGGATGAATGATCTTTTTTTATCCTCGAGGAAAGCAGTG
The DNA here is from genome assembly GCF_013339745.2 of Dermacentor silvarum. Lineage (NCBI taxonomy): Eukaryota > Metazoa > Arthropoda > Arachnida > Ixodida > Ixodidae > Dermacentor > Dermacentor silvarum. The sequence continues at coordinate 38,591,635 of NC_051157.2, forward strand.
CATCGCGAAGGGCCGGCAACACAGGCTGTCCTTTTGTAGCAGCGATGACACAGGTCGATTCCATTCCTTGATATGTGAGTCACCATTTCTGCAGCTAACTACCGCACACGTCTTCCCTCTATCGTTACACATTTTTCAGCATGAGTTGGGCACAGTGCGTTAGCGAACACCCAGTTGCATTTCCGACAGCGTATCGCACAGTAGCAGGGCAAAAGCAGTAATAGTTTCGTATTTGTGGGCACATTCACTGAGGCAACGTGTGGCGCGCGGCCGAAAGTGCCATCTCGTTCCTATAGAGTAAACTGCTCCGCGAAAAGAGTCAATAGCCTTAGAGGTTGATCTCTGCTATTGCAGGAAGCTGTAGCTGGGGCTTGGATTTGAACAGGGTGGTGTCTACATTGCAGTGGCGGCCTCAGGGGGGCGGGGTTGTAACCCCCCCCCTGAGGCCGAGTTAACCCCCACTTTTATTCAACCCCTTTTCTTTCCTTGTGCCTTTGAGTACTGCAACTAAGATGTAAGACGCGCAATTGTCTGCACACTCGCAAAAAGCACATTTTTTGACAATTTCCCGTGAAGAAATCGAAATTAGTGCTGTTTAGATGGTATTGGCAAACTGTCAACCCCCCCTGGCAGAGATCCTGGGTGCGCTACTGCTACATTGCACCCCTCAGCAACAGCTCCCCTAAATTAAGGGAAACAAATCTCGAAGGTTGTGCTTTTGTGTACCACAGGTGCCAGGAGTGATTGCAGATGTCACGCCATGACTGCCATGTTTTGAACATCAGCTATTGCAGCGCTGTGTCTATGTGTAGAGAGAGAGAGAAAAGGCAGGGAGGTTAGCCAGAGGAGAGTTTCCGGTTTGCTACCCTGCACTCACTGGGGTGGGGGATATAAAGGGTGGAAGGAGGGCAAAGAGATATATTGAAGACAATAACACATCACTCTAACAAGACTTAAGGCCCATTCACACTTGCGACTAGACGAGGTCGCGCGACCAATTGCGACTGGCGACCAGAAAACTACTCAAGACGAACGATGTTCACACTTACAAATGCGACCGACGAGTCGCTAAACCGAAATGTATCACGATATGCCGTTCACGTCTGCTTGAAATGTCATCGCCGCGTAAAATAAGCGTCAGCGTATACGGACGTCCTGTTCCTTCGCATCTGATTGGTTCAGCTGTTCTGCGACTGCGGTCGCGCGACTGAAAAATTGAGCAGTGAGCGACTCGCCCGAAATGGTCGCATTTCGAGAAAAGCGACCATTTGCGACTACTTGCGACTGGTCGCTTTGCGACCAACTTGGTCGCGCGACCTCGCCTAGTCGCAAGTGTGAATGGGCCCTTAATATTTACCTTTACGGTGTGTTTGATACAGTTCAGCCACCGGAGCTGTTGCACGGTCTTCAGGCATGTCACGAGAAGAATGATGCTTTATATCTTTTTCTGTCCTTAACTGTATTGTGGATTCATCTCTGTTCAGACTATCACAGAGATTTTTTAATGAGATCTCAATGTTTAATGTTCCAAAACAACACTGGGACTATGAAAGACGCCGTAGTGGAGAGCTCTGGATTATTGTGACCACCCGGGGTTTTTAGACCTTAAGCCCACAAACGTTTTTTTTTTTTTTTTTTTTTTGCATTTCACCCCTGGGGAGATGCCGCTGTTTAGGGTCAAATCCTCAACCTCGTGCTCAGTATAATACCCACTGAGCCACCATGACGATTCATGACCAAATTCTGCAACTATGCTTTGCATGGCCAGCTTTTGAAATCGCCACATCTGAGAGCAGGCAGCTTTGATGCGATTTACAAAGAAGCAACGTTAGCATGATGAAAGCCAAACTGTAAGTGTCACTGAGGCCACAATATGAGAAAACGGGAATGGTGCAGTTACCAGCAAGACACTGCCGATGCTGTGCATCTAAGCAGGCGTCCACTTCGTCGAAGATGTAGAAAGGTGCAGGATCGCACTTCTGGAGGGCCAGAATGAAACACAGGGCCACCACAGTCTGCTGGCCCCCAGACAAGCACTCCACAGACTGGAGAATGTGGTGCGAGCTGAAGGATGCCTGTTGCGAAAGCAAAGAACCATTGAGTATAAAGAAACATCCCAACAATCTGTAAACTACCGCAAGTTTCACATCTTGACACTTTCACCAAGTCATCCTTCCCTGTTTATGAAGACCGAGGCGAAGATTCGGTTTGTATTGCATCATCACAACAGGTCACATTTTGCTTATGCTGAGGAAACTCATTAGCTAACAGTTCAGGTACCTCTGTTAATTTCTTATAGATTCAGTGCACTTCTGGCAAACGCAAACTGTGATAAAATCTTGCACCACTTAAAAGCTATTCCCAATAGTGTTTAGGTGCTGAGAAGGCTCAGGGCAAAAATTTACACTCAAAATGTTGTGATTGGGTGCTTCACAGACAGTTATTAAAAATTAATGTTTCTCATATCGAAACTGACAAGAAGCATCAGTGCTTCTTTAAAAAAAGATATATTAAACCAATTTAGCAAATGCATAGCTCTTTCAACCAGAAACTGCTTGTTCATTTGCAGGAGGAATGAAAAAAAGTGCTTTAAGCATGTTTGCATAAGATCTGATGACAGCAGCCGGTGTATACTAGTATCAAGAATTGAACATGACAATGTGAAACCACCAAGGCTGCTTGCAGAATATCACACTACCATGTTATAAAGCTCATACCAATAACCAGCGTGGCTGCAACACCACATTTTCTACCTAAGCTAACCTAACCAAACTTAACTTTGAGCACATGACATTTATACTTGCATTCTTTTTCTGCATTATCTTTCTGCAGTAGCTTTCAGCGAATGCTCCTCAGAAATGCAATTCTAAATGAGGATGTCTTTGTTTCCAACAACAGTGGTTTTCTATATACTATCTAAATGGTCGGAGAAGCCAAGAGTTCGAAGTGCCAAACAAAATGGAAATGAATGAAGGTATATGTACATGTAACACCATATATTTGTGCCTTCCTCCTCGTCCACCACATTCAGTGTATTTGCTTCAAACTCTTGCTTATTATTACAATTAAAAAAAAAAAAAAACTTGCGGTGAACACTCAAAACAAAAGAATCACTGCTACCTGAAACTCAATGCCTGTGCATGTCCGCTGCCTCTCAGGTTGGTCCTGTCCCTGCAAAAGACAAAGCAAACGCTACTTAGCTCAAATTCTGACATTAAAGGTTTCTTAAAGAAGCGGCATGCTTTATTTTCTTTATAGAAGATACTATGTAATGCTGTGGTGGGGCTTTTATCTATTCTGTGCTAGTTAAAAATATGTGGATAGTGATTCAGTGAACGTAGCTTCCTCATTACCGCTTCTGATAAGCATATTTTGCACGATTTCTTGCATGCAAAGTGCATTAATTGGAAACTGCAGCCCTGAAATAGACAAGCAAAATTTTCATATGCACCGCTGTTCACCTTACAAAAACGCAAAAACACCTCTACACTAGCTGTTACAAAGATAAACAAAGGCACTGAAAGAGTCTTATTGATAAAGGCTGCCTTCCAAGTACTGCCAATATATAAGGCAGCATTGAAAAGTAACAACTGCACCTGTATAAACTTTTTTTCTGCATCCTAACAGATGAGAAGCAGTTCACTACTCATCAAAGTAGTTCCTCCGTATTTCACGCACATCCCAATGGGCCATGAAAATCCGGTGGACATCTGAATTATGTCCAGACGTCTACGTCCAGAGTCAATTATCCCCAGGATTACCCAGGGACGTTGTGTTCCAGTTATTTTGAACATCCTTTTTTAAAAATATCCTAAGGACATCTGCACTGAATTTTATGCGGACATCATGCTTCAGACGACACAGGGACATCCATGGGGCATCATCTATTTGATTATTTCTCAACAGTTTCTGCACTGCGTATATGGTGCAAGCGACATCTGCAATGGACATTGCATAAGTCTCGATCGTGAATTCGCAGCATTTTTTGTGGCAAAATTGCACGCTTCCACAAGAAAAGCAAAATAACAATACCCACAGTTCAATAAGAGCCCCGAATTTGCAACCTCGTACGTTGCTGCAAAACTTTCAATAACTGTGTTCCTGTGAATGTCCGATGGATATACTGAAAAGGCCCAAGTGCATAATTTTGCATGTCCCTGTAACGTCTGGTTCTGGCAGCCATCGGATGTTCGACGGAGTGCCAATTTTCTTGCACATAAGTGTCCTATGAACGTCCGTAGTAAATCCAATAGATTTCTGTGGATCTCCGATGGACATCCATATGTCCAAAACTGGCAGATCAATGGATGTCCACCAGACTTTCATTGCTCATTGGGATGCACCGATGCATCACCAGCACGTAGACGGACTTGGAGAAAGTTTTGTGGCCGATTTCAAAGCGAGGTGTTCTCAAATTATCACCTGTATGGCACTTCATATCAGTGAGAGCTGCTTTGAAAAGTCCACATATTGTCAGCGCCTAATACACACTGGCAGCTGTGTTGTGAGCCATTTGTTTCACTTGTCTCTAAATCTGAACACCTGCACCCTGTTTTCCTCTCCCCTTCACTGCATTAATGTGTGAACTTCAAAAATAACCTTGTTCAACAACTGATTGTCACAATAAACATGGAGTGCCATTTCCATGCTCCACCACGTGCATACCTGCGAACTTGAGAACTTTAAGATTTGTAAATATCCCGCAGACATGACTATAAAAGGGGGAGGGCGAATAGCACAAAACTTAAAAAAAAAATAGTTTACCCTGAGCACAGAACTACTGTCAGATACTATGCAATTTATTAACAATGGTTTACCTTTAGGTGCACCATACAAGCAACAGCAGCAGCGAACTTGGAACAGCAGAGACTGAAGAGCAATGCACAGTGGCTTTTTCAGCGACATTGCTATAGCCGATTTTGACCGTTTCAGGAACTTGTCTGAATAAACTTGCTCAAAACAAGTACCCTCTGTGTTCTGTCACCAGCATCTAAAAGTGTCGTTGGAGACCAAAGAGCGACATTTCTTTTTTTGCATACGGAACTTATTTTAGGTGCGAAGCACCTTATGCACCCGGGCTGTCGGCGCCTCCTGTCATAATCGTCGTCGTAGTTACAGTAAGAAAGCGGCTCTCGCGTTCATCATTTTTGTCATCTTCCACAGCTGGCCGCATTGAAGCAAGCGGTTCGTGCTCGCGCTCGGCATGCGCTCGTGCCACTGTTCCCGCGTTCGTCGTCGTCTTCGACAGCTGGCTGCGTTGCCGCTCATCATTCCAGCATAGAATTTCACTTCTGTCATCGTCATGGGGAGGCCGCATTTACAGGGTTATGAGCCATTGCTTATGGCAGTATGAGCCCATTATAGTGGTGCATCACTGCATGTTTTGCACCTCCCTAGGTTTCACGTTAGTGGAGCTGCATTTCGCTCAATGGGTCATTTTTCATAATACTTGATCCAATACTTGTAAAATCGTAAAACTAGACCAAATTCATAAACTGTACGGAAATTCGGGAAAGCTGGCAGGTATGCATATGTACGAGGTGTCTTCAAAAAGAAACCGAACTTTTGAAATAGCGTGCCAACCGGCAGAGGGAGCGCGCTGCGGCTACTGAGCGCATGTAGCGGTAGGTATAGACAACAAACTGCCATTTACCGCGTTTCGCTCTGACCGTTAGTTGGCGAGCTACAGCCGCTGAAGTAAGCACATGAACAAGCTGTTCTTCGGATTGATGCCAAAGTGACAATGAAGGAATTGCAAGAACAGCGTGTGTGTGTGAAGTTCTGCTACAAACTTGAGAAAACTTTCACAGAGACATTTCAGTTGCTTAGCCAAGCATACGGGGAGGACTGTATGAGTCGCACGCAGTGCTATGATTGGTTCAAGTGTTTTGAAGACGGAAGAATGTTGGTCGGTGACGATCCCAAGCCTGGACGACCTTCCACATCCACAGATGATGACCACGTCAAGAGAGTTCAAACTGTGATTCGTGAAAATCGTCGTTTGACTGTTCGAGAAGTCGCTGATGAAGTGGGTATCAGTGTAGGATCATGTCATGAAATTTTGAGTGACAAACTTGGGATGCGTTGCGTCAGTGCAAAATTTGTGCCACGTTTGTTGACTGACGAGCAGAAGCAGACCCGTGTTGAAATCAGCCAGGAACTGCTCGCCACTGCCAATGACGATGAAAACTTTCTTAAAGAACATCATAACAGGCGATGAGACATACGTTTATGGCTATGATGTTGAAACGAAAGTGCAGTTATCGCAGTGGGTGGCCAAAGGTTCTCCTCGTCGAAAAAAAGCACGTATGAGTCGGTCAAAAATGAAGGTGATGTTGGTTGTGTTTTTTGACTGCAAAGGCATTGTCCATCAGGAATTTGTGCCACATGGTCAGACGGTAAACAAAGAAGTTTACCAGGGAATCTTAGCACTTTTGAGAGATTTTGTGTGCAGTAAGAGGCCTGAATTGTGGGAAATCAGGCTTGGATGTTGCATCATGACAATGCCCCGGCTCACGCGTCGCTCCTTGTCGGCAGCTACATAGTGAAACACCACACTCTCCGGACCTAGCCCCCGCAGACTTTTTTCTATTTCCCAAGCTGAAAACCACCTTGAAAGGACGTCGTTTCCAAACTGTAGAGGAGATCCAGGACAATGCGAGAAGAGACCTGTGTGCCATTCCAGAAAGTGTGTTCCAGGAGGCTTTCCAAAAATGGAAGATGGGAAGAGTGCATTGCCCGTAAGGAGGATGTACTTTGAAGGGGAGAGCACTTAAAATGTTGTACCATAAGCAGTAAAGGTCTTATAGCAAAAGTTTGGTTTCTTTTTGAACACACCTCGTATATGTATATGTCACTGTTTGTTGGCTTCTTATGATATCATTAATAAAAATTACATAGCGGGGGCTCGAATCTGGCAACATTGGTGCCTTCAAGTAGCATATGTGGGTTTACTGACCAGTTGCCTTCACCCAAAAAGATCACGTACTCGTGACGCCTGCGGCAGAAAGGATGTTCCACATCCGCCGCCTAGGTTTGTGAGTGGTGGCGCTGGCTAACACTCCCAGGGTTAATAGGTGACCCGTAAAAGAGCGCGGGCTTCTGGGATGCGCCGTCTGCTCGTTGTTTCCGGTTCGAGGAAGCGCAGCCGCCGCCACCGCTTCGCCGGTGAAGTCTATTGATCCGCTTGCAGTTCGGCTTTGTCACACTCGAAGATATTACCCGGTTGCAGGCGCCTAGCAAAACCATGGTCGGCTGTTCAGCCGTTGGCTGCTCAAATTCAAGCGTTAAAGGTGAACTCATGTAACTACGGCCTTGCAGCGTCCGTTGCTGAGTCAGCTGTGCACAAGCATCAGAGGCATGGCTGCCACTTCCAAAACTGAGTCATCAGTGAACAAAAAGAAAATGAATGTACAGTGGCACTTGTCAGGCGGCGATGAGCTGTGTAAGGGCCGACACGGAATGATTCCTCCATGATATTTGTTTCTCTAACATTGACTCAAGCAACAATAACTATTTCAGTACTCGCATGCACATATAGAGGTATTATGAAACATGGCTTTAGGGCACAAACTTAAACTGGGCACAGCGAGATACATACATAATACTCGTAACCAATTAGCCCACATTAGCACCTTGAACACAGATAGAGGTAATGCGCAGCCGTAATATGTCGGCGATACGGCCATTTCCCCATCTTGTTGACAAAAAAAGCGAAAACTCCTAACAACGTTCCACTGGAAATGAACCTCGATTTTCGACCAAAAATGCCGTTGACAGCGCGCAGTTTTCAAACATTTTCAGCACTTCATTTTCTAATTACGCTAGCTGCACCGTTACTGACGATATCGGTTGCAGCGACGATCACAGGACAGTATTTATCAGGCTACTATAGCCATAACCTCAGCACCCGATTTTCTAAGTAATGCTTCTATACGCTTGATAAATTATCGGATAAAGATAGCTTTTTCGTCTGTCTGACTGACCCGCAGGCAGAGCAGTCAGTGACGGTGCGTCCAAGCAGCGGCAAATGTCGTAGAGCTAAACCTGTCAAAAACAAAAAAGGCTGCCGAAACGAGAACCAGAGTTCGTTTATGAATAAAAGCGTATCCTTGCCTTTCTTGGCTTGTCATCGTGGCGACCAAAGTGAGCTGAAACCTAGAATGAGCTGCATGAATGGTACGACATTGCTGGACGACAAAGCGGACGGTAAGCTTCGCATGACTGACAGTTGAAACCGCGTAAAAAAAGCCGGCAGATCCCACGCCCTGTGGGAATCGATGTTATGCGAAACAGTGTGCGGGGAGCCTACTAAGCTAACAAAAGGACCATGACAGCACCAAGACATAGGCGGCTCTTTCATGACCTACATGACACGCATGTCACGACATTCATGTCATGAGTCCTCAGGAGTCCCTTTAGCTACACCTAAGAGACCTTAGGGCGAAAGCCTTAGTCATACTCGTGAGTATGATTTCTACCAACATCCTTTAGTGTTTCCTTCACTTAGTACCCACGTCCGAACCCATTTCAGTGTTTTTCAGTGTTAATAATTTTTTCGCTGAGTCATGCTCATGACTATTACTTCTACCAGCATCCTGTAGTGTTTCCTTCACTTAGTACCCATGTCCGAACCCATTTGAGTTTTTGAGTGTTAAACTTTTTCGCTGGGTCATTGTCATGACCTACATGACATGCATGTCATGACATTTTTGTCATGACCTATCACATATGTTTGTCATATACTCTTGCCATAGTATGCCAATTTTGGTACATACCAAGTTAACGAAACGACCATGAGAGCACAAAGTCGTAGGCGGCTAGATAGATACGGTCAAAGTAGCAAATGTTCGCCAAGAAATGCTTCGCATTTAAAACACGTGGGCCGGGCATGCCGCCATTGTCGCCGCGTCATCCGTCGAACCGGAAGCTGCTAGCAGATGGCGCGCCCCACAATTCCCTGCGATTTCTCGTTTTACGGGTCACCTATTCTAGTTGTAAGACATAAATACCCCAGAAAGTGGATGGGAAAATGGCGCCGTGGTAGCTCAATGGTGAGAGCATCGCACGTGTAATGCAAAGACGCGGGTTCATTTCCCACCTGCGGCCAGTCGTTCTTTCATCCATTTTCATTTATTTATCATTTCCTTAATTGTAAGTACAAGCAATTTCCCTTATTTTGTCCTTGGTGTCACTGTTTGTTGGCTTCTTATAATATATATATATATATATATATATACATATATTATATATACCGGAATACTCAAAAAGTATACACTACTTACACTGGAAATCAATATGTGTAGTTGACAAATTAACACAATTTCACTAATTAACTTTTCAACTAATTATTTTAGTGCACACACTGCATTACATGAATTGAAGCCAGTGCATGATTTCACAAGGCACTCCCACTTGGAACAAATTTTGAAATTAGTACCAGTTTTGAGTTAAGCGCAGTCAATCTTTCTATAAAAATGCACTGTTGTTCCATTTACTTTTTTGACAAAATGCTTTTTTTAAGCATTGAAGCTCAAAAGTTACTGGAACACCAACGCACTTCGTCACAAACTTTGGGAAAGCATATCTCGAAATTGGTGCCATCCTCAGAATTTGTTCCAAGTGGATATGAATTTAAATGTCACGGGCTACAATTCGTATATTTCAACATGTGCTTAAAGCAATTAGCTTAAAAGTTAATTAGCAAAGTTTGTTAATTAGTGAAATACTCACTTTCACTTTTTGTGCAAATGTCTGTCTTGGATAGTAATTTAGCTCATTTAGTAGAATTGTGCTACATGTCATAGGTGATTTTTTAAAATTCTGTTAACGATAAAATAACATCATATACATATCAAATGAAATATCAAAACAATTAAGAAACAAAATAAAGCCACCAGCAAACAAATACTATAAACTGATATTGTATCGGCTCTTGCATTTTTTGTTTTGTTATGAAAGTAGAACACAGTGGAACCTCGTTGATACAATCTTCACGGGAACCGGAAAATGGAGCGTATCATCCGAAAATTGTATCTTCCAACATATTATCCAACCATATCGTATTATCGGGGCCAAAAAAAAAAAAAAAGTATTATCCCCAAAAACGTATTGCGCAGAATTGTATCAACGAGGTTCCACTGTACTCATTAAAATAAAGCATGACCAACCAAATTTTATATTTACTTTGTTATATCCTATAATTCGTTATATCCATGTTCGTTATATTGAGGTTTCACTTATGAGCTTTAGTCACAGTACAGCAATGAGTCATTTCTGGATACTCACTTGATCATTTCCATTTTCAGTGTTGATCACCACCTTTGCATGGCCATGAGGCTCAAATCTCTTGAAGAAGTCCACAAAGTGTTTGCATACTTGTTTCAGGGTAAATTCAATGTTGCCAAACTGTAGCTCCTTCTGGTTGTCCGTCATTTCTGCCGCTTTCTGCAGCAAGAACAATATTCAGTCAAACACCTTTACAACGAAGTGATTGGGATCAACAAAATCCTTCTTTATACAGGGCACTTTGTTGTTAAGATTTCCCATGGTACTGCCACTTCCAACAGAGCAGGCTAAACACTTTCAAGAAGAGGAAATCATTATTTAACATCAATTCAAGAGATATACATAGTGAAAGAAGTTGCAAATTTTCTTCTGTGCAATTCATCCAATGGAGTGTGTGGCTGTAGTCGACCTTATCAGACTGATGTTCATGGCACGCTCCGTAGCAATTCGTGGGAGCGATGTAAGGTAGAGCTGCAGAGCGTCAAATGCCACTGTTGCACCTCATGTCAAAATTCTTGGTTCATCTGCGGGGTATTCATCACTGCTGCCTCTGCCGTTCTTCACCTTCTTCTCGTCAATGATGGCTTTCATGTTGTTGTCGATCATCAGTTCCGAGCAGGTCATCATGTTGATGTGATCGATATGATGACCCCACCCTAACAATCGTTGCGGTGGTGAAGGGGGGCTACCATACCTACTACAAAGCCCGGACTCCTTTGCAAAGTGTTGTGGTGTGAACTGGCGCTCCCTATGTGCACTTCAGCTTAACGATGGCTACAGAAGGCATTGGTGGCGCTATTACGTGGATTCATTGCGCATTCAATCAGCCATTGGCAATGGCTAAATTCCTATGTTGTACAGGCAAATTCGTTGTAGTCATCTTTGGCGTTGAGGTATTCACAATACATTTGAAACATAGAAGGAATCTGTTGCAATAGTATTGAGGCTTGGGCTAGTTGGTACATACATACAGTGTAGACCGCTTATAACGTAAGTCGCCGGAGTCGTGAATATCTGCACTATAAGCAGTACCGCACTATAACCAAAACAACGATTTTCAAGCCCTGCACGTATGCAAAACATGTAGACCAAACAGCCGCGTGTATCTGAGAATCGAAGCGTGCGACTGGGAGTTTTGCATCCGTTTAAATTTACGAACGTTGAAAGGTTAATGTCCAAGTACCCACGATCTTCGCATGAAGCGGACAAAGTAATAATTTAAGAAAGAATGTCACAGTTTCGCCTGAAAGGCGAAGCATCAATTGCGATAGCAAATTAGTAGAGAGCTATACGGAGCAGGGATAGTTTTATCGGCTGCATAAACTTGACACATTCGCTTACTAACTGAATTAACAAGCGTGGTGTCAACGCGCACAAGCAGACATGAATAGACTCGATGACCGCAGACAACCACTGTCAAAACGCGGGCGTGGGGAAGCGCGGCTGCCGTAGCGAGCGAAAGTTTGTGCGGTCTATCGCTTCAACGGAAACTCAGTGGCATAAGCACAGCGCATACAAAGGTCAGAGCCATGTGGAGATCGCTTTCAAGATACGGTGCGCGCGACAACACCGACAGCCGGCACAGGTGCAAAGTACGAGAACGCATTTGTTGGCAAAGTAGAAGCCGCTCCTCCCCCCCCCCTCCCTCCCTCCCTCCCGCGCTGCCTTCCCGCTTTGCTCCTTTCGCGTGGGAGATTGGGTCGCCAGTTACCCTTGCGCCCAGTTGCAAGATACGCATTTGGTGCCGCAGCACAGAGTCGCCCCCCCCCCCCCCCGCCCCCTCCCTCCCTCCCATACCCCCACGGCCTTTCGCACGATGGAAGTTGCGTTTGCTCTCCGCTGTGCGTTCGCTCTCCGTGAAGGCGCGTGTCCCCTGCGCGCTTTCACTCGCACGTACGGCACGTGGTGACGATTTTATCGCCCTTGGACTCATGCTCCACGTCTCATGCTCCTCCTCCACATCGCCCTCGTTGATCTCCTCTCCCATCGGTGGGCTCACCTCGTAGAGAATCGTGCTCGCTACCACCCTTGTCGGCAAGATTTTCCCGCGGAAGCCGCATTATAATCAGTATTTCATCTCACGCGGCTGCACTGTAAGTGGTATGCGTATACATGGAGTTCTATGGGAGGGTTAACGGGAGTCGGAAAAGGCAGCGTTGTAGCCAGTTCTGCACTATAAACGGTTACGTTATAAGTGGTCTATAGTGTATATAGTTATAATAGATGTAATGGCACGAAAAAGACATGAGCACTAAGAGACATCTGGTGCTTGTGGTGTAAGTTATGTGCGTGCTCATTTTTTTTTTTTCTTTCCCAAGCCATTGCGTAGGAATTCAACTGGGACATAACTTTTCATTATCCATGGCATTTCATTGTAGAGGCGTTCATTTAGAAGCATTCAACTAAAGGTAATGGCTGCTCACAACAAATTGCAGAATGCTCAAAATGTTTGTTCAATATGTACATCCAGTACTTCAGTACATCTGAACTTGCATAAGAATAATGGCCTAGCGAACATTTAAAGTGTCATATTTATTGTGCCAGTATGTCATTACTGTCTCAAGTAAGTCTGATTGTATTCTCATAACTTGCAGATAGACCAGCAAGTGAATGTAAGAAATGTGTTTCAGAAAAATTGATTAATTATTTTATGCATCAGTAATGAAGAAACAAATTTTTGGGGGGTTATAGAGGCTGCTTATGAATGATATTACATTTTTATTGAACACTTCAGAATGTGAATGACTGTTGCCTGATAGAACAAGGCTAACACATGCACACATACAAAAAGAGAGCGATGACTTCGAACGCTGAACGAAATATTGCATATCCTGCTATTCTTGGAACATAAAAAAATAAAAATAAAACACGGGTGGAGCAGAATAACAACAATAAAAACATTCAAGGCTTACTTCAAGCAACGTGCAGCTGGGTCATTAATTGCTTCATTGCTTGGCAAACGTACAAATTACAGCACAGAACACCCCAGAAAAGGAGACCAAGCAGGCACAACTTGTGCCTCTTGTCTTTGTAGGTTGTGCTATGAGTCGCAACATTCTGACAGCATGCACATCACCTCACTGCTATTAAGACTTGTCGAGGAAACGCTACGTATATTTTAAGGAGCATGCTTCGCAACAATGCAATCGTACATACTCTACGGGTCATGTCCATGTCGATGAGATGACTGCGTACATAGTTCAGCTTTGCCAAGGCCTGCTCTAGGAATCTGCCAGCCAAGAGGTCAGGTGGATTCATCTTGTCGAGCCTCTGTTGCAGGCGCTGCCGTTCATGGTCAAGCTGCAGGGTGACCACAGGAATACAGGTTAGTGAGCTAACAGCCCTCTCAAAACAAGCCAAAATAAGCATTGAGGCTTGTCTGAAAATAGCCCAGAACAAGCAGAATGTTTCATCCAGAAAGAATCTATTTGTAATCCTTGCTCGTTTAACATAAATACACACTTTGCACACTGTATAATCATGCACATTTTGAATGATGACCAAATTTGTTAAAAACACAGGGAAAGAAACGGTCAAAAAACAATCGTCATTCAGTGCAATGTTGTAAAAATTCTGTTGGCAGCCTCCGTGTCACCCCTTTTCACTTCCAATAGGAGTTACAAGACTTCAGTACAGGCCACCTAGAAATTTGGCCACGTTAAGGGGCTCACAAATGTGAGAATGCATGTACATTTTTTGGGAAAAAAAGAAACTCGAATGATAACAGCTTCGAAAGACTGATGGGTGACCAAAGAGCTATCAAGTGACTCAGCGAAACCAATGAGCCCAAATTCACTTTTAGTAAGTGTAATCAGCTACTTTGTCAAGTTGTCAACAGCAGATGGATTTCACCCTATTGGTCCGTGAGATCAAGCAGAGTCGCTGCCTGGCGGGCACTAGCTGAACCATGAATATAGTGTGCCAGTAGCGCACCCAGGATCTCTACCAGGGGGGAGGGGGTTGAATTTTCGTGGTGGGGGGGGAAGGGGGGAAGCAAGCTCTTTGCATAATATGCAATTTCCTTGCTTTAGCCAGAGGGATCCAACAGCAAATAAAATGCCTAATAATTATAATAATATAATGACAACAAGGATGATGACGATATTTATTTCTTCAGTGTTTTACTCAAACTAATTGAAGAGTGAATGAATAAATACAAGACAGTGATAGAATGTTCGTGTTAATCAGACAAATTCGACCTCAAGCCACCTCCTGAACTGTAATGACAATGTGAACAGAGCACTGAAGGTACACGTTGGACTGGTGGGGCTGGACGCGTAGGGGGGGGGGGGTTCAACTCGGCCTCAGGGGGGGGGGGGTTACAGCACTTGAACCCCCCCCCCCTTTCCCCTTCGGTGCGCCACTGTAGTGTACATTGTACCGCACATCGTCTGCTAGGCCCTACGTGTTTACATGTGCACTTACGGCATGCATATCTTTAAAGACGATTTTTTTTCATGGTTGTATCATGGCTGTAAATTCTGATCTGCATATTTTGACGACGTACGGAAGCTTTAGCCTTGCGCTGTAGTAAGATCAGTGAGTGCCCATGTCAAGCACGCACTCTGTGACCGTCGCACCCATCGTTTGCCACAAAAATAATTTTATTGTCGCTTTGTGCTTCGAGTACTCAACAGAAAGCATTTTGCCTTGCTTTAAACAAATCAAGTGGTCACAGTTACACGTGAATGCTGCGCTTTAGTGACTTGTCACAATGTGTTGATCCCTCCACAATCTCTATGATACCTTGCCACATGAACGAGGTGGCGTGAACATCGATTGTTCAGCAGTGGTACACTTTATATTACGATAACTGCACCACAATAATTGAAATAATTGCAACTCTCGCTTAGCGGTCACGCGACAGCCTGAGGTGTTCCTTTAAAATTTGGTTCTGATGGCAAGAAGGCGAATTTATTTTGCCTGGCAAGTAAATCGTAGCCTTTTGTGGTTTCACTCGCTGCTACAAAAGGGAAGCTAAAATATAATAGTGAGGATCACGTGTGACTGCTATGTAGGGCGTCATAACATTGAGCTGAAAGGCGGTCACTTTAATTTCTTTTTGCGGTACAGTGTGGAGTTGTTAGCTTGATGGAAAACAGTGGCCATTATTACAATCTAGTAATTTTAGTTTCTCAAATAATTACAACTTTGCTAATAACCATGCAAGGGCAGCTTTGTAATTTATATGCTTTTAGTGTTGCTGTGATAAAAACGAACTCATCTGAAGCAAAATGGTGATCCTGCTAACATGCTATCTCGCAGTGACCACGCTTGTTTAATTGAACTCATTAACTGTTTGCATTTCAAAGCAAATAAAAAAAGATGGAATGCAGATGTATGCCTATAATTAGTGATGTAAAGTGCATATTAACTTGCTACTTTAATTTCATTGTACAGGGATGCTGGCTTTTTTATAACAAGTGCAAGATTTGTAGAGAATGTGGTATGAATTAAGTTGCACAATTTTTTGATCAGATCAGGCGGAACGCCAGCGAAACATGTCTGAAAAATAACTGAGTGCCAGTCCCCTGTTGAATGACAGTTTCCATTTTTTTATTTCAAGTAAAAAGAGACTTTCGATGCATTTCATGCAAAAATATAGCATTTGAGGTCAATATAGTAGTTCACTGCAGTCAGCGCATTTCATTGCGATAAAATTGTGCTAAATTGTTCACAGCAATTAAAGCACCATTGTGTACCTTACAATGCATGCCGCCAACCACCTATCCATGCTAACACGGCGATGGTGCTGCCACCTGTAGCTTGATCTCGCGATTAATATGGCCCACTACTACAGTAAAACCTCGTTAATACGTAGTTGGCAGGGAACGTGGATCAAGTACACACTAGGCAATGTACTAATTACCCGACAATCGCAGATGAGCGGATATAGACTTACTCGCCAAAAGAATGGGTTAATTCTCACTCAAACAGAGACGCAGACAAGAATTATTTGCGAGCAGTCAGCAAAAAAAATCAGTGATTTTCACTGACCACCATGGTGGTCTTGCAGCAAAATGATGGCATCGTCAAAATCAGCAAGGCCGCAAGCGAGTTTCTCCATCAGGCCCTACTTCTCTGTGAACGCTCTCATGACGGTTAACACACTAGCCGTGTCGGATACGGAAGGACCACCATCCACAACGTCATCCATGATGACGACGTGGAAGCACTAGAAGCTATGGGAGCAGGAAAGACGTCATGGTTACCATGTTTTGACGTCGCTATTGATGGCGACTGCGTCCGGGAAAGGTCTGTGTGCCGCAACTGCGCTATCTACGGTCTCCGTGCACGACATTTCGCCGATTCCACGATTGTACGAGCCGAAAAATGAAGTAAATACTATGCATTAACAGTTTGGCATGCGTTAAATGACTACGACTTAAGCGGTCAGCCAATACATTAGGTCCAATGGCGACTGGGTGGGGGATTCATCGTGACTATATTTAAACCAGAATTATCTTATTAAGTGGGTATGTAATAACGAGGTTTTACTGTATAAGGGAGCAACCCATACAATCAGAATTCCTGCTGTATGCAATACTATACAAGTGCGGCACGCGCAACAAATTGTACAACCCCTCCAGTTTTTTTTTTTTTTTCCCTGATGTGCATTATGGGAACGGCGATTGTGCATGGTTATATGATTGTGATGGCATTTACTGTAGTTCCTGCCAGCCAAATGTAAGACAAGTAAAACAAGTTTATGCGGTTACTTTCACTTGGTGCTGAACAAAGCCTACAGTGCTTGCATCTGGAAATCGCAAGTAGAAGCCAATGACCAAAAGTTTGACAATGGGTCTATTGGTGTTGCTACATACCTCCGACTGCCCCATGCTGCGGTATCTGCTCAAATTCTTAGAAACAGTGCCAAACATGCAGGATTTCTTCTTATTTTCGTCCAACTGCAAATTGGTGGGGACAGGAGAGAGAACAAACATTAGATTCACATGTCCGTCACTATAGTCCGGAGCATCCACAACTGCACACACAACATGAAGCATGACACGTACGGGTGCTTAATAACCACCCAGCAGGCACATCAATGGTATCTGTATTTCTTTTACATGAAAACATCAACAAAGACATATAAGCCTCACAAGTTAATCGATAGCATGACAATGAAAGAGACGGTTATCATGAATACTACACCTTGAAACCTCCACCATATGAGTACATAGGAGCTTGACATGCCTGGCCAGACCAACCAAGCAAACATTAATGGGCTGAAATTATCATTTAGTCAAATAAATCGCGACATCATTTTTTTTTTTCAGGGGCAAAGAGTAGTTACCAACCTTATTTGTGCCAAGTGAGCTTTGCTGATGAATTAGTATTGCGCAATAGCCTCTGAGACTTTTTTTGTTTACATCATGTGCGTGGTTTGGCATCACTTAAGTTTCCTCTCACCGATCATGTACTGTGTCTGATTTGAAAAGAGCATTGAAAGAAGATGAAAATTGATGAAAACAAAGCTCTGTTAACAAGACAGATAGCTGGATGTGAGTTGGTCTCTATTCATGAAAGACAAAAGACGTGTGCACTCTCCTGTTTTCGTCTTATACACTATACTCTGTTAAGTGCACAATTCAAGTTGTCCTACCAGAAGGGCTATAGAGCAATTAAACTGTGAAAGAGCTGTCAAGGCAAGTGCACAGCATTGGCACCAGTTAAATACAGCACACAGCAACAATTGGTCAGGAGGTAAGGAACCTGCTGTACACACCGTAGCCAGTGCATTTGACCTCTTCAGGGTGAGGAGCTCCATTTCTTTGGATGCAGCTTCCAAGTCTTCCCCACTGCGTGCTTTCTCTTCAGACATTTCTTGAACAGTTTGCTCCAGGTGATAAATCCGAGAGGCAGCATCGGAATTGTTCTCAAGCTCTGGAAGTCGCCACAAAATTTTTTAGCAAATGCAATGGCAGCTGTACACTATGCATGTACTTGTTGCAACTAGCGACTTTTGTTTGAACTGATGTGTGCAGCGCAGATGATGGGGGACGATTAAGGACAAAGGTACCGAGTGTCAACACTGCATGTCTTAGTGATTCCATGCAGTGCAGCCGAAAGTATGGGCTCTGTGAATCAACCAGGAAGGTGAATGTACAGTTGGTGTCAAAAATTTACAGACCGAGAGATCATAAAAAATCAGCATATTTCCGATCTTAAAAAACCAGCATATTTCCGCAACCTGGGCATGCAGCCTGGTATTTGGATATTTCTCCTGTATAGTACAGAGTACAGTAAAACTGTGTTATGGACAAGCCGAACTTACTTCATTATATACACTACTTAATTAAAACGGTTATTCACCTGCATGGCACATAATGCCCACTCGGTGAAAGGGAGAGAGGCGAGTTGCCGCTGGGTAAGCCAAATCCGATGCAAAAGTCTGCAGTGAATCACTGAAAGACCAGCAATCTTTGTTTTCAGCCGCATGTTTGTATAGCGTCGCACATAACAACACTGCATAGATGAGTGACACAGTGTATAGCATCGTGCTGTGAATCGATGTTGCGCGTACATCTCTGTGTGATTTGGCTTTTTTCTTAATATTTTATGTATAGTCATGTTCTTGTATTTCATGTAGCATTATGTATTTCTTTTCTAGTTTCATTTCCTTCCTTTTAATTTTTCTCTACATTTATTATTGTGTAACTTTCTTCTCCTATATCTTTTCTCTTAAACTGCATCTTTCTCATGGCTGCGGACAGTTCAGGTGTCCACTGAGGAGTGCGAAAGCTGCGATGACCGCGACCCTTTATTTCCTTTTGCCCTTGCATTACAACAAAACTACTACTACTACTACTCAGCGAGATGACATGTGTTTTTCTAATGCAATGGTCAACACGTTGCTGTTGTCATGGTGCAACAGGTACAGTGTTTCGTGAGCTACTGGGGGAGTGCTTCAAGCTTCTGATTTTATGCAATGCTTGTCGCTAAATACCAGCGGATGCGTTTTAAAGAAATTCATAAATAAATAAAGTTTTCAATTTTACGCAGGCATTCATCATAGAGCTTCACACAAAACCAGTGGCTTGCAGTGCTTGCTTCACTAGCTGACAGGTTCCCGATAGGCTGATAAGCCTTGTGATCGCTGAGAACAAGTACAGATGTAATGTTTTATTTTATAATGACTCATTTAATTTTCTGTTATCATTTCTAATGCCAAGTGATTGATTCTGGCCATTACGACGATGTGGCTTCATGTGAGAGAATGACATAGGGTGAAACGAATGACAAAGAAAATGGACCCTTATATATATATATATAAAAAAGAATGGTCCCAAGACACAAAAATTATTGTCTAAGTATGTGCAGTAGTTTATCGCTGCCACAGTCAGATGGTATCTTTCTTCCAAGTACCGCTCTATTGTTCTCTTTTCATTCCAGCATAGTAGTGCATGCACATGACCTTTGAACATTCGACCACAACACATAGACTGCCGAGTCTGTTGCGTACACAGAGCGCATGAAAGTGAACGAGTTGGTGGTGTTTGTAGAGTGCTCAGTGAAGTTTTTACTGCTGCATCAGATGTATTACTGGCCAGTGTCATGCACTGCCAAGTTTCAACTCAATCGATGAGAAATGATTGTGAAATCTTCATTATGAACTAAAAAAAAAAATGTTTGCTATATTCTTTTATACAGAAAATTCTTGCATTGTTAAACCAAGATTTTAAATGCATGAATTTCTATAGAAATTTCAGGGGTAATTACGATTACTTCGACTATATATGCAAATGACATAATGTACAATATGTTTTACTGGCTACAGTCCCAATCTGCTAGAAAATTTTACGTCTCTTCAGGTCCTGCTGTCTGTATACTTTTGACGCCGACTGTACTTATATACACGGCAATTGTCATCGGCCCGTCAATTTGTGGCTGTGCTCTCTGCTTTCATGAGCAGAGCAGCCAACACATAGTTCAACCCATTGCATTTACAGAAATCTGCTCAAAACAATTGTTTTGGTTCAAGAGAACGCATAAAAGCTTGCAAATAAATAGGCTTCCCAATCAGAGTTTTCGATAATGGCCTATTAAGAAATAAACGAGCTTGAGCTAAAGATGGTTGTTATACATTTAGCCTTTTACCACATGTTGATTGAAACACACTACCAGTCACTACCATAGCAAGGAGAAGGGCAGAAATTATGTGTCCATGTGATGTCACTGTCCTCTTCCTTGTGCTCTTGCTGACCAGCGATGAGTTTCAATCAACATGTACAACAAATCAGCCTCAACCTAAGGTCTTCTACCATGTGTAAAATCATGTTCAATAAGAGGTGCAACACGGTGACCATAGTTGAAGGGGCTCCGAGGCCGCATGGCGGCGTCGACATATGTAAGATTGGTTTAATAAATACATGTATAATGGGAACAGTGTATAGTTCTCCAATTTTTCGTATATCAGCAAAGTCTTGGGGCTTCTTCAATTACGGATGCTGTGTTGCAACTCGCATTGAATGTGACTACACCTATTACACACTAAAAGACCCACCTGCAATATTGTTCTCTAATGCCTTTGTTGTTTCATACAAAGCAGCCAGTCTTGTCTTTGACAGCTCAAGCTCCCTTTCCAGAGTTGCTTTCTTGTCTTCAAGGGATTGCTTTTCCTAGGAGAAAGTTAGGTTTGCATGCGGTGTAAGCTCACATTTTGTTTTTGTATTTTTCTTATAAGCAAAAGTGATGACATCAATTAAGAGAGCTGTGAATGAAAAGTAAATATTATGACAGCCATATGGTATGTATATCCGGACTGCAGACGGTGATAATTAACCACTCATGTCAAGTTCATGTTGCGTGTCAACAAATGTTTCCAAACTTAAGTGGGTCCTGATTATGTAAAATGATAGGCACATTATGCAAGTGATATATTGCATGCCAACAACTATTCCCAAACCTAAATCGGTCCTCATTATGTATTATGAAAAGCACATGATGCAAGTGACACACAAAATGGTCTCTGGGCAAACTTCATTTTGCTTTTGCCTTTTTTTCCATCTTAACAGGTTCATTATAGGCAGCCTTCAATGTATGCTGAGCTTAAGCATCTCTTCCTTTTTCTGCTGATTCTATATAAGACTTTATTTGCCGTTTGCATGTGCCACCATCTTGGGCTGCAACATGCACACTTTCTAATTGTTTGTGTAGAATGGAGCCAAGTTGTTGCACTTGTGAAATGTCAAATCTGTCTGTACAACCAGTTTTATGTATACAAGTCAACTGCAACATGGAGCGATACAATATTATGGCTGATTTGCCCCTATTAACAGCCCAAGCTCGTGACACTGCGACGCCTTCATGAAGTAGTTTATAGAGTGCAGTGCATGACAATATTCTTCCAGCATTTCTTGCAACACGAATTTTGAAGTATAGCATATTTAAACTTGTACCAGAAATCAAGCATCTGCACTTCTGTAACTGTTTGGGGGTGATATTAAGCAATAAGTGCAGTGTGAATACCACACAGAAAGTGCTATTAATGCATCTAATCAACTTAAATGTGTTAAATTATGCTACACCTTCCCTAAATTGTCCCAAAAATATGAGCACACACTTACTTTTTTCAAGCTCTCGAGGCCAGGTGACAGGCAGTTGTTCAGCAAGGATTCCTGATTGTTTTTCTGGTGAAGAAGCTAAGTGAAAAGGGTGAGAGTGGAGGGAATGAAGAGAATATTCGTAAGAAGCCAAGTTCTATTGCTTGAAATGTTCAAACCTCTGCTGTTATCGCACATAATATGAAAACGTGCAGACACGTGTTTCTTATTTGACACCCTATAACTGCTATGCAATATTTGAACTGAACTAGGCTCCTTTTGAGTGCCAAACAGCTGTCAGAATGGTGGTTCAAATGTGAGTAGCCGAGGAGTATGCACCTGCATTTTCTCGGCGGTGACTGCCCGGAGCTTGTTGCGAAGTGCCTGGAGCATGCGTGTGTTGTCGCACAGCTGCTGCTCAGTGCCAGGTGTGAGGTGCTCCGTGCGTGCAGATGAGTGCTCTTTCATCAGGGTCATTCTCTGGTGAGTGTAGCTGTCGGCCAGACGCTGGCGTTGGTGCAATGCTTTCTCCTGAAGAACACAGTGCAGATCAGACATCAATGTCACAGAGAATGGTAACAGGGCTTGGCAAGATTTCGTTCAAAGCAGCACTTAAGATATTGGGCGTGCAATGTGTTTTGAGAACAAAGCAATAAGTTCAAGAAAGTTGGCACTACTTCAGAGAAAATGGAATACTATAGCATGAAAGGCAAAAAAAAAAATGCTTTAGTGAAACATCAACAAACAGTAAACCGAAAATAAAGCCACACTGCATAGCATCGCTTTAAGTAACGCAGCAATGACATTGCAGACATTACTGGCCTAGCTTTTTTACACACAAGCAGCAGTATAAATAATTGGTTTGGAGAACACAAAACTTTACAAGCTTGAAACATTGAGCTCGAAAGCTTGAAACTTAGCAGTTATGAGAGAAAGAATTAATTCGTATGTAGTTTCATGTCAGAGCAAACTTCCGAGCGTTTCATGAATTTTATGACCCCCATCTGAATGAAAGGAGAACTCGCCTTTCCTTGAATGCCATCTTCGATCTGAGACAGGCAGGACTGAAGAGAAGTCAGTTTTGATTCAAGGTTTGACATGGCGCTCCTGGGTAAACAAAGCAGACTTTCATTGGTCAAAACAGCTTCAATGCTTCTTGTTGCACACAACAGTGACTTTTTAACCTTTGAACTTTCACAACGTTTATAAGATAGGGTGACTGTAAGCAACAAGTTTGCAATAGTAGTAAATGACAGTCATCATCATCATCATCATCATCAGCCTTATTTATGTCCACTGCAGGACGAAGGCCTCTCCCTGCGATCTCCAATTACCCCTGTCTTGCGCTAGCGTATTCAGTAAATGACAGTGTATTCACCATAATCCAGTTAGTTTTCTGTATTATATTTAGTTATATCTTGTTTTTCAGTTAGGGCTGCCACCTTTGCCTAGAAGAAAAACCAGCCCTGAGAAGGGACTGAGGGGTGAAAGGCATGTTGTTTCTATATTGTACTGTATGCAAAAAAAATAAAAAATGAAAACGATCTAAAGTGATAATATGCCAAATAAAAACATTGCATGACTGAATTTTATCGAAAGGCTTTATATAAAATTTGCCACATATTTAAAACCTTCAAGCTGTCATTGGATTAGTATACTTTTTCAGCTTTCTATTAAAATAACCATGACATAATATTCTCCCCCAAAAAATGATTATGAAAGCTTTAAAATAAAAACCACTTTACCACGGTAAGGAAAGAGTTAAGAGAAATTGAATGGAAACAACAGGCAAACTCAAAAGAAACAACAGATGACAAACATGCTCTAGGTGGTGCCGCACTCTTTGCACATGCAATGGCTCGTTTAGGAAGCTGGTGGCATGCATTAGGGGATTTTGAAGAAAAAAACGAATTGCTTAGTGGAATGAAGCTTCCAGACAGCAGGTCAGTGGGTAAAGCCAGGAGCCTGCAGCAGGTCAGTGGGTAAAGCCAGGAGCCTGCTGAGCATTGTTTATGTAGTCAAGGGTTGTGTGTGGGGGCAGGAGAACAATGTGCATCCGTTCTGCTCGTGTGGCCGAAACTGGTCATGCCAGCTGACAAGAAAAGTGCCAACAGTGGGTGGACACCAAAATGATCTATTGAGAAGTGGAATATTCACTTGGACTTATAGTTGAGAAAGACAGAAGAAGGAAAAAAAAAAAGGCAGAAGGGTGGACAGCTCAGTCTTGCAATTTCAGATAACACAATGATTACAAGTTTAAGAAACTCAGAATGAATTCCCCAGTGAAAATTCAGTAATTTGCTACGTACAAATGTCTGACAGAGCACTTGCAATGCTGGTCATAACATGTCGATTTAGGAGAATTGGAAAATAGTCAAACAGTGTGCCGGTGTGGGAGTTGAAATTGCGGCCAGTACCACGCGGGAGAAACCAGCTGTACCACTGCAAAATTGGCCAGGTGGCAACCCTATTCCAACTGTGTAATCAGTGTGCTTTTATGTTATTTTTTGCTAAGTTCAAAGCTCAGTGTGTTTAACATGCTCACAAAGGGATAGAGGGCAGAATTGTGGCACTTACGTGTTCCGCATGATTTTCAGCTCCAGTGTTCGAATTTTGTCAAGCAGTTTTGTAGATTCAGTAGCTAGACCTTTGTTTTATTGAGGAATAAGACAATGCCATAAGAATTTCAATTCTCTTAAAAAAAATTTTGTTCTGGTAAACTTGTCACACATTTGAACAAAGTATAACCACGTATCTAGCGATACAGCTGTATAACAGATGAAAACTTCACCGAAGGTATAACACACAATTAGTGAGTAAAAAGGATACTCCGAGATGCAGCAGACATATTGCTCAGTGAGGCTTCGGCCGACTGAAGCACGTCAGAAAGCCGGCAAAACTCCTGGTACACAGAAAACAAATTTTTCTTCGGATCACGGTAGCCACCTGTAATGGCACCTCTGATGTATACTATGTCTCCTGCAGAAAAAGATAAGGAGAAAAAACAAGGTTTTCCTTTATTCATCGATAGGTATAATTAAAATGGCCTCAAAAGCTGCATGACACACATAACAGAAGAAAAAAAATGTTGATAGCGTGATATAATTTTGGCCACCT
The DNA here is from genome assembly GCF_013339745.2 of Dermacentor silvarum. Taxonomy (NCBI): domain Eukaryota; kingdom Metazoa; phylum Arthropoda; class Arachnida; order Ixodida; family Ixodidae; genus Dermacentor; species Dermacentor silvarum. The sequence goes on from NC_051157.2 coordinate 38,616,585, forward strand.
CTGCTAGGAAGGAGCCTCTTATACATCCTTGAGCTGCTGTGCAGCAGAGTCACGTTCACACATATTTAAAGAAAAAGGGGGGGGGGGGGGGGATGCGAAAAAACATTGTGAATGCTGACCTTCGAGTGTGACGCAGTTGGCCTTGTACAAGCGGCTTGCCTCTTGAGCAACCTCCAAGCTGGAGCAGAGCAGCCACTTGCCCAGCCAGTGTGGCAGCAGAGGAGCCAGGTCGGAGTTTGTGCAGTCCACCAGGTCAAGCAGGCGCCTTACGTCCTGCAGTAGGAAACAAGGTTTTGAGAACGTCATTTAAGCTAGTAGGTTGGGCCTAGTCTGTTCGACATTTCGAGGAAGGCAGACAGATGAAACAGACACTTACTAACGACTGATTGTACTCAATGTGTCGCTACAATAAGTATCTGGAAGAAAACAGTATTGCAAAAAAGCAACAGACCCTGCAATCTAGAGTCATGGGGACGTATTCTGAAACGTTCCCCTTCGGCGATAATTTACCTAGGCGACAATTTCGCCTTCAGGCGCACGCCGATTGGTAGGTTGAGCAAAATAGAACGAGCTGATTGGCTGGTTGAGCCTGACGTCATTCAATTTTGCTCAACCAGCCAATCAGCGTGCACCTGAAGGCGAAATTGTCGCCTAGGTGAACTATCGCCGAAGTGGAACACTTCAGAAAACATCCCATGGGTGTGGTAGCGAGATAGAGGATGTATAGAAAGGCAGTCAGGTTAACTGGAGGTAGTTTCTTTGGCTACCCTGCACATGGAGAATGAGTTTAAAAAGTGATAAAAAGAGAAAGAGAGCCTAATGGAAGAGAAAGAGAAAGTGCGGTAAAATAAAAAGTGGCAACAAGCAATAGACACAACAACACATGGCTGCTAGTTCTGCTTCACTCCAGGAGGCACCACTGTTGCTTGTCTGCCACTGCTTATAGGCACAAGCATGAATGCTAGTGCCTATCGCTTTTTCAAAATTCTTTTACAAGTGTTAATGCATTGAAGCTCAAAACTAACTGGAACACCAATGCATTTCATCGCATACTTTGGGAATGTACATCTTGAAAGTGGTGGCATTCTCAGAATTTGTTCTGACTGCATACACCTTGCCAACTCACCGACTACACTTCGTAAATTACAATATGTGCCATAAAGTAATTAGAGTAAAAGTTAATTAGCGATATTTTGAAAAATGTGTTGGATATGCATTTTGATTTCTCCTGTAAATAATGCCCTTTGAGAGTAATCCAGCTCAAGAAGTAGAATTGCTAGATATGCCATGGGCGATATTTAAAAATTCTGTTAACGATTAAAAAAAGAAACCCTGTGTATAGTATATGATGCGTATACGACGCATTAAATACACGATCAACTGCAAGTTAGTGATTCTGTTATCTGTCTCTCTCTTTTGTCCTGTCTTTCAGCGCTGCCTTTAGGTCCCTTGAAGTGTCCCTTGAAGCTACGCTTACTATGAGAAGAGACTTTATAAGCCAGGAAAGGTGCACGAACGATATGGGTTCGTGCACCATATGGGAAACATGTTTCCATAATTGCTGCTCGCTAGAAAGGATGTACAACCCAGAACTTTGAAAACCTGCACGGATTCATGGCATATGACCTTGTAGATTGGGTGCCACTCATGATGCACGAAAGTCTCGAGGAGCCATAGTCTGAGATTGTGTCATATCTGCTAACAACCAGGTACATGCGTTGTTTTGGTCAACTGCTGTTCTTTAAAAGGATGTTAATAATAAAATTAGACACTTGCCAGCCCTGCAGTATTTCCAAGATTGCTTCAATAGCATATGTACTGCTCATTTATGACTAATTTCACCAAAGTGAAATTTCACTGCAGTTGGCTTTTAAGGCAAAGCCAGGTTGACTTGGGTTAAGCAACTTGTGAAAAAGAACTAATGCAGTTGAGAGCAAAAGTCTAGAGACCTTATTGCATTATAATGGATGCACTAGGGCATATATAGGCTCTAACACTTGACTTCAGCCTTAGTGAGTAAACTGCGAAGAAAAAATATTATTTCATGGCATCTGTCGTTTATCAGACTTTTGCTCGTGACTGTACATAATCTGGCTAAGAGTTTTATTCTATGTGCATGCATTCCAGCTTCTTTCATTGATCAAAGGCCCTCAGGTTGAAAGATGACAGCAATGTATAGCATGGCAAAAAATAAAAACATCCAACACTAACATGGCATGAAAGTAATCTCTGGCTAATCCCTCTTTCAAAGGAAATAGTCATGACACATGTGACATGTGAATAGGATCTGGATTCCTTGAAGTAGGAGTGACACGTACAGGTCCTTTTGGTGCTGGGTACTGATCATGCACAGTCGTCTTGTCCAATGCCTGAAAGCCAAGGGATCCTCGCACCTTCAAGGCATAGAACTTGCGCAGGAGGACTGTCGCAGCCGAGCAGCTTTGCACGAGGTGAGTAAACAGCCTGCAGCAAAAGAAGATACACAGCACAGAACACTAGCCCTGTCAGAAGAGGAATATGGAAGCGATAACAGTGCACAGTTTGAAATAGTGCCCTCTCACCACTGCTTTAGGACTGCATTTGACTATACTTTTCGTAAAGTGAGAGTAAGCGATGATGCACACACGCAAGAAGTTGTGTACTTAGCATTTCGCCACTACTACGGTTGAACCGCAATATTTAATGGACATGGATAGTGACATAGGCACATTGCTTATATTATTACGATTACCATTTTTTCACTGCCTAACCAATGTTACAATGTTATTGCTTGGTGCAAGATGTGCCTACATGTATCTGGAATTTTCAGAATGTTGTCAGCGATTCTATAGTGAAGAGTCTTGTGTAATCAGATTGCGTGCACAATGCAAATTCTCAAACATATACGAGCACCAGCAATTACACTAGTATATAAGATGCGTCCACTTGACTTGTAGATCGGATTTCGACGACCGATGACTGCACTCACCGCTGTCGTTGCTTTGAGTGTACCTTGTTTTTCTATGCACAAGTATGCCCAATAAAGAGTTAGATTCGTGACTCACAGATTTGGCACTCTGGTTCTTCACCGTCGCAACAATGTGACAATATAACAAATTATCAGATATACTGAAGTAATATACATCCTTTTTCTAGCCTATATTAGCATGTACTGAATATAGGTCTATAACAAATATTGAATATAGTGAAGGTAGTTTCGTGTCAGATGTGGCTCACGTGGTTTGACGGTACTAGGCAAATAAACGACTAGCAGCGATCCCTGTGAACAGCTATTGCCTGAAGTAATTTTTGCAACACTATGAGATGCCTCTTGTTGCACTGCTGTCTATCGTTCCACTTGGCGAGATGCAAGTATTAGTACTAAATCAATCACTCAACTGCATCACATGGCTGTTTCTTCGTCCTTTGCAGGGTGTCTTTCTTGCCATAAACATCACATGCACTCGCACTAGCAGCTACCAAGAAAACAAGTTCACATAAGATAGCGCTTGAGTGGCGCTTTAAAGCACCTGCATAATAATTTTGTAAAATCTGAGCAAGATCGAGGTTCATTTCACCCATTTCACCACACATTTCATCAGTTTATGCAAAGCTGTCATTAGCTTATTGGTAGTTATTGGTAAATGAGAATAATGTGCATCACGTCCTCTACTTACGTAAAGCCATATCCAGCAATTTATGTCATGCGAGGATAGCATACCAAAACTTACACCCTGCTTAACAAACGAACATTCCACTTTAAATAAAACTGCATGCACTAGAAATTATGCAAGGCAGCCAGCCACAAATGAAAAACACGAATGTCACAGAACTAACGTTTTGCCGAGTGCTGCACCCACAGCAACGGTCAGGGAGTCTGGCACTTGTAAGTGGTCAATAAGCATTCCCATGTACTCTCCAACGACTGGATCAGTCAGTGTCCATCAGCACCTTTTTCAATCCTTGCCAACCAGCAAACTCAGCCTGAAATATTAATAGGTGGCAATAATTTCATGAATCAGTAAAGTTAACACATTAATTATGTGCCCAAGCAGTGCCTTGTATAAGGGAGATGCTGTACGGAAGGACCAGCAATAATTTTTGGTAAACTCGCATTCTTTAAAGGTATGGCAGAGGAACACAATAAATGAAGCTAGAGCAGATTGCTCTTGCAAAACTCTTTGTGCATTAATTTGCTTCACCAAAAGATATGACTTACCGTATTTATTCGAATATAAGACTACCTTTTTTTTCGAAAATGTTACCCAAAATGATCTATCGACCTATGTTGCTGACCAAAGAATCTCGACCTATATTTGTCAAAAAATCTAGCAAAAGTACCGAGCGAACAGAGTTGCTCCATCGCACCCACTGTAAGGCCATTCTGGAGATTATCTAGTGGCTTTAGGAAATGCTGCATATGCAACACACTCAACAGCACCGAGGATGAAGTCGTTTAGGGTACCTATGATGCCGGCAAAGCACCCCACGAGGATGGCTTCTGTGGCAGTTCCGACGAGAATGCAGCTCAGGGCATTGACTAAGCAAGACTTAGGCGCAGAGCTTACAATAAATAAATGTGTGTCGTGTTCTAAGTTTTATTGTTTTCCTAAACATGTATGGGTCAGCCTATATTCATGTTCGACCTATCTTCGAGTAAATACAGTACTAGAGGAGAAAATAAAAGGCCAAACTTTTTAGTATTGGGCATTTGTGCCTGACAGTGGCATCGATGACGTCACTGTGATTTGATTTCACAAATATTGTGGTATCTGCACATACAGGTCCTTTTTGTGCAGGAAAAGGTCTACCAGGATGAGTCCTTGTTAATTTCCAAATGCAAAGCACCATTTTCTGTACTTATGAACCAATAACAAGCCTTGGCCAGACATTCGCACAATGTTCCATGTCATGAGGAACTAGTGTGAAAATGCCAAAGTACTTGTACTGCTACCATAGCTGTGGTGACGACAAGGTTGAAGTTCACCTTGCCTGCGAAGAAAATTTACACACGGCACGTGACGGAACATGGTCGCCATCTTAGCTGTTCCTCTGTCGTCGATCATCACGCCCACGTCTACGGCCAGGCTGGCCCCCACAATTAGCGATGAGCCCCTGGCGGCTCATCGCTACTCAGCCACTACATAATTGGTGACCTGGACGTCTTGCCGCACATCTTCCACTTTTACACCACTATCTGGAATACCAAGTCCTTGCTCTTGCAAAAGTAGCCTATGTCTTTGTAATTCTAGCTGTACATGTCCTTCCATTAGTTTAGTTTAACTTCATACTTTCGTTAGTGTCTTTATTGTGGACTAGAGTCTGAGTTGTTTTTATACTATGCCCCATAGGAAAGTGGTTGCTGCTGCTGGTAATTGAACCCACGACCTACTTCTCAACAGCAGACCTGCATATCTGCTAAGCCATTACGGGAATGTCCTGCAAAAGTGCAAACCCATGACCTAATGGGGGGCCACTTGTAATGGATAATCTTCGTAAATCAGGAAAATATTTGCACAGTCAAAGACAAGGGGAAAAAATGGAGTCTTAAATTTAATCAATAAATGCATCAATAAGCACCTGTATTTTATAAACAAGCACCTCTATGAAGTGCACTGTTCAGAGAGTTTTCTTCAAATTTTATCTTTGTAATATGAATGATTTCCATACAGATCTCTTATGAAGACCAGAGGTGTTCTCTTTGGGAGTTGAATGTTGACCGTATATACAGTGCAGACCGCTTATAACGTAAGTCGCCGGAGTCGCGAATATCCGCACTATAACCAAACAACTATTTTATTGCGATAATGGACACTCCAGGCGCATTTCTGCCATCGCTGTCACCGTGCTCTAGGTTCCGTATTCGCTTACTAAATAAATTAACAAGCACGGTGTCACGCGTGCACAAGCAAACATGAATACATCTCGCTCATTGACTGCGGAAACGAACTGTCAAAACGCTCGAGTGACGAAACGTAGCGAGCGAATTGACCTTCGTGCTATCATGCCTCTCGCTTCAACGCGACCTACAAGCAGCGAAAATAAGGCATGCGGTGGACTTTCCCCATCGCAGATTGCTTTCAAGATAGGACCAAGGCAATCGTATCACCGAAGTGGATCGTCGCAGATTACGTCCTGCTTCGGTCGACTGAAACCGTTCCGCATTGCTTTGCTGGCGAAAATCCTCTCCTTCTGTTTGCGCCAGTCCCGAACGCAAGTTTCGGATTCTCCGAATGCCCGTGATGCGGCCCGATTTCCGTCCGTCTCCGCACACATGATCACTTTCCTTTTAAATGCCGCATCACGATGAACTCGGTACTTCATGCTGATAGAGCCGACGCAGAGAATGTGAATACAGACGGCAGACTATTGCCTAAGCATGTGTACTGCAGCACATGGAGGAAGCTCCGGTAGCTAGAGAGTAGCTAGGCTCGACGTGCGTGCGAGGCGGTCATTTTGAATTGCCGACGGCTATATGGTAACGCAGATTTAGCGTCGTACTCGATTCTAATGCGCACACAATTTTTGGACCTGTTTTATCGGAAAAAAAGTGTGCGTTAGATTCGAGTAAATACTGTATTTGTGGCTTCAGGGGAGTGTTTGCCGTCTAGGTTGACTGCCGAACTTCCAGGCAGCCACACTGTAACTGATATTTCGTGTCCCGCAACTGCACTATAAGCGATACACGTATACATAGAGTGCTATGGGAAAATTAACGGGAGTCTGAAAAGACCATATTATATCTGGTCCTGCACTAAAAGCGGTTACATTATAAGTGGTCCATACTGCACTCGTGTAAAAGTGGCACTTTTTTTTCGCAATCTTGATGAGGTGCACCCCTTACATGGGGGTGGGCCATTGCGGTCTAATTTTTCTGGTCATGTGTAGTACCCTCGACTTCTTTGCGCAAAAAGGGCAAACGCTGTAGTTTTTATAATGCACGTATTTGTTAACGCTAGCATGCCATGCAGCTGGTGCCCATCTATAGTCCTCACTACTGTCGCCGTCACCACTGCTGAGATTAGGTTCAGTAGCCCACTCATGGATACAGTCTTCCTCAGTGCCCTTCATGACGTCAGATATGACTGTGACGTCGAAGCTTTTCACAATGATGTTTCCAAAGACTGCGCATGCCCCGCGCTCAGAATCTAAGAGACCGCACACAAGCTGTGACGCCCTCTTCAGTCTTCGAATTCTTTATCTGAGCATTTTCTTTCTTAAAATTTCGAGCTGCTAAGTTGGAGGTGCGGCTGTTACATGAATGCGGCCTTTAGTCGACTATATACAGCACAACAAAATTACATAATGGAATGTTTTATTTAGGACCAACAAATGGCAGTCTTATCACAGAGTCTGTTTATACATGCACATTTTTTTTTACCGAAAATAAATAGTTATGCTTTAAGACAGAATGTCAGCTGTCTTTTAAGAAGAGTAGCAATAACTATTTTACAAATATCACGACTATTTTAACCCGCTCTGCTCTGGTGTTATCAAGTGAGAGCACTACTGAAAACATGGGACAAGTTATTTTAGAAAAGAAATGGAAGAGAAAAGTGCATGGGAACAAGAAGTTTGGAATGCTCATACAGAACTGTCAACAGCTGTAGACAAATTTAATGAAGCAGCATTATATCGACAAAGAAAACCAAGAGGATTCAATGTAGACATGGCACTTGTCAAATGCCGTTACAGTAAAAATGTCAAAGAAGAAAAAAAAATTCCAAGGCCGAAACTGCTCGTCAGCTCAATCAATGGCATTTCGCAACTATTCTTTTAGTGGGTGCACAGTCGGCAGGATCTGTCCTGGCAACAATTACTTAACATAGTCAACTCAATTTTGTGATTTTGTTCCCCAATAAATTTATTATGCAACATGACGCACAGTAATAGCGAGGACAGTAGCACTAGCAAAGAGCATAACGCTGAACCGTGGCTTCTTTACCTACCTTCAAGGCAATAGTGCCTATGCATGCAGCAAATATCATTCAAAAAATTACTGTACCGTGCCCATTGCGGTGACCATAGAAGGTTGGATTCGCACTGCAGTGTCCCGTGCCTTGTTCAAAGTGGCCTGACAATCCTCTTGCAGTCGATGAGTGCTCCTGTGCAGCCAAGTGAAACAATAGTCGCGGCATACATACATGAATAATGCAGACAGAAAGTGACTAGTCAGTGACAACCTATGTTCCGTTTCATACATAGCAGGAAATGATACGAAGGCCAGAGAGATTTGTCTAACGCTCGGGTTTGCAGCGGAAAAATAGTGCATCACATATGAAAGATGTAGACATGAGTCATGTTATTCAATTTAACATTGTCTCATACCTTTATGTGGCAACCTACGATGTAATTATACTGTATTATGTGGAAGGCGTCGCAGATTTTAATGTCTTTGCCACCGAAAAAGCAGGATGGCACATGTCTGCAACAAGTGGCCAGAGCGCACTGCTTGCGCACGTGACCAAAGCATAGTACGTCATGTAGTACTGGAAGCACAAAGGTGCCCAAGTAATATGTGAGTTGACATAACCTTAGTTCTGAAGTTGTAGTTGTAATACATCAAGTAGTTATTTTGACGAAAGTATTGCAGATTCTGGTATGTGAACACCAACGACAACAACAACAACAAAAAATGACATTTTGAACGTTGATGAAGTGCTCTGACGAAATGTGAAGTGAAAGACGATGAAGTGCTATGACAGGTTGTGTTGCGATTCGGAGCTATGGTTTGGGGCATGGAGGCACAGGTGGCAGCTGCAGTGCGGTTTTGCAGGTGGAGCTTGTACCCAATTTTTAGGTAATTGTCACTCAGAGCATAGTGTCTCCTTATACAAGTTTTGAAGTGAGAAGAAGGGGCTTTACTGATATATACAGCAAACTTCTGTGAAAATCCCCTTAATATGACCTTAAAAATATTGCCAATGGTGGATTGAGTGACTGTTAGAAATGATTAATAGAACGGTGACGGCAAAACCTTTTAACGCGACAGCGTTAAGGGCCCGTGTCGCAGAAAATGGCGTCGGCAACCGGCGTCGGCATGCGATGTCGACGGGTGGCGGAGAAAATCATCCCCAACCACGCAGGCCCTCCGAATATATTTAGGTACATGTATATGCCCCGCCTTCTTATATGACCTGCGGTATATGTGGGTTATATTGCCACACCATTTTATCATTAATGTTGCTCATACCTTGTCTTGCATTCTTGGCAAAGCTATTCCTCGGAATTTTGAGAATGACAGTCCACAAACAAATGTCATGAAACAAAACACCCATAGCGCATGCCTTTTATGTAAATCTTCTCAGACTGAAATAGTAAAAGTACGAAACAAAAACGGAAACCTGAAAATTACGCAATTTTTTGGGCGTGGCTGTGCAATATCTTCAGGATCGCCCCACGCAAGAGGCCGTGTTTCTATCAGAAAGCTCGCCTACGTGCATCGCGTTCGTCGCCAGTGTTTCCCGGTAACCATGACGGTTGCTTAAGCTGCAGTTGTCGGGAAGCGTGAGAAGCAGTCAGGGATCTTTGAATGCTATCGCGTTCCACTCTTAAAAGCGAAGCTTAAGCGTCCTCCAAATTTTGACTCCTGGGTGTGTATGTGCATGATGATTTAAAATTAAGACACCTGTCTAAATGCTGCAGGTGGTTAGGCAAACGAATATTTAACATGTGCCATGTACAATGGCAACACTGTTTTGTTTGTCCATTAGTGAGTAGAGCCCATGATTGGTGCACTCTATTTAAGTGCCACAAAAAATGTAATGACCAACGGTCATCAACTAGGCACTTTATTGGTGACTCTATTGCTTTGATAAATACATTTGCATTGTACAGGCCAACATTCAGTCAACGCCAAATTTTGTTAATATAGCTGACAAGGTATATGAAGAACAACACCAACTTCACACAATGTTTCCAGTAAGAAGGCATACCATATTTATTCGATTCTGTGTGCCCTTGATTGTATTGCACACCCCAATTATTATACTTGAAAAATTGCTAAATTCTATATCCTTGATTGTTCCCTCAGTATAGATTTTCATGGTGAAAACAAAAAATGGAAATTTGTTCTTGAAAAAATAAAATTTTAAACTTTGTGGTTGCTGGAGGTTCGATTTGGACACCAGTGATGGGTGATCTCGAATGATTAAAAAAAATAATAAATTATGGGGTTTTATGTGCCAAAACCACGATCTGATTATGAGGCACGCTGTTGTGGGGGACTCCGGAAATTTGGACCACCTGGGGTTCTTTAACGTGCACCTAAATTCAAGTACACTGGTGTTTTCACATTTCGCCCCCATTGAAATGCGGCCGCCGTGGCCGGGATTCGATCCCGTAACCTCGTGCTCAGCAGCCCAACACCATAGCCACTGAGCAACCACGGCGGGTTGATCTCCAATGATTACAAACTTCCGATGCTTGCAGTAGGTTCAGGCACTCTCAGTGTGGCAAAGCATGGCCTTCAAGATTGGAAGGTCGGACTTTCACACCATTTATTGCAGTTTTGTTTTTGTATCGATTCTAACGCGCATGTCATATCTTATCGTATTTTTCCAGAAAAAAAAATTATGTAGATCCAATGGACATTTTGTGAAGCAGTTAATCAAATGTTATAAATTTGCTCAATTCCACCAGCGTACCTAAGGTCAAATTTTGAGGGGGGCCCACTGGGCATATGCCTTCCGTCCCCCTCCTAAATTTTTGTGTTAGTATGTGGCGGCCTGCCCACGCTTCCACTTCCCCACACCGTCTTCAACCTCCCCGTACCTGTCTCGGGCCAAGGGGGTGCCTCCCTCGAAAAACATTTCTGGCTACGCCCCTGCCTATTTCATTCCCGTGTCTTTGGTGTAAAGGAAACTGTTGCATGTGCGTGTGCTCTCGTGCACCCATGCTACACCATGTGACACTCACAGCGATCATCTCATAGACCTAGTTAGTGCTGGTACGATAGAAGTTTATGTGCCATTGTGGCCTAATGGTTAGAGCATCAGGTTGCTGTGCTGCGGGGCTCAAGGTTGGATACCAACATCAGGCACGTAATTAAATTAATTTTTTTAAGTATGAGCACTTCGGCAAGACAGCAGCGCCCAGCAGCCACAGTCGGGCAAGTCCAGGAGGGTTCGCGAAGAAAGCTTCGTTTTAAAACTGCGTGTTAGAATCGAGTAAATACAGTAATAGCATTTTATAGTCCGTGTTGACCTAACATAGATACAGGTAGCTAGCATTCACGCTGCCTTGTTTTTGATTATAGTACCACAAACATACGCACTGAGACACATTATTATAGTCACAATTAAGTAACACAGATGAGATAATCACAAGCAGTGGAAAGAACAAAGACCACAGTCATGACTAATTCAACTGAAAAGGTAATTTTATAAATGGACATATGAGGCAGGTCTGTGGCTGCATTAACCATTTCTTTTGGAGGTGACACTCCTCCAGTGTCGGGTATTTGTTCTCAGATATTATAAAACAAACACAACGGTTTATTTATGGGTATGCAGAAGGGCAAAATTGACGCGGATAATGGGAAATGCTCTCCGCGTATGGTCCTCATATTCCTATCTGACCTCAGTGACACGGCAGGACAGAAACGCAAAAGCATACCGCTACGTCAGTGACAGTGAAAGGCTTAACAAGGAACTGAAAAGGTTCCCAGGCCGTAGAATTCACATGCCAGGATCTACCTTAGTAACGAGTGCTGTAAAGATGCCAGCACAGAGTGTGCCAAGAGAATAGTTAAACACACAGCACATAGAAAAGACAAAAAACATGGAGGAAACATCATATAACAGTAACATTTTGTACAAGAATTGATGATAATTGACAGGGCTTAATGTGCCGAAGCTGCACAGTGGAATGTGAGGTCAATCTTGAACACATGATGATCTCTATGGTGCCCTTAGATCTAAGTACACTGGCTTTTTTGTATTTTGCCCCCCCCCCCCCCCCAAAAAAAAATGCAGTCAGATGCATTAAATGCAGTTAAAATACATTACCATGCAAATCTAACAGTACTTGGCAGCAGACCACCATAGCCACTGAGACGCTGCAACAAGTTGTGAGCAGTGGCAGCAGTGCAAAGACGCAAGAACAAAGGTCTGCCATGCAGTGGCCTTACGTGTATTTGTCAATGGCTGCATAGCTCTGCTTCTGCAGCTTCACAAGATCAGCCTTCATGCTTCCATCAAGCAGCCACAAAGAAGCCAGCTCTGCTTGGACCTGCTGCTTGGTGCGGCAGGATTGCACCGAAAATGGGCCGAACATCAGACGATGGCACAATTCACTCAATGAGGCAGTTTTAAACACTGCAATTAAACAGCATAGATGGCAGACAAGGGAAACAGACAGGATGGCCATGAGCCGAACATGCATCGACTAATCATTTTATCAAGAACTGCTGCAAGCTGTACTAGTTGGCTTCTTTTGAAATGTACACTTTGCCAGCAATTTTTAACATCAATCACTTTGTACACTCCTGCTTTCAGTTGTCTTCTTTATTGGAATGTGTTTTACAAAGCTTTTTTTATTGGTTTCTATACAGTTGAACCTCGTTGATAAGATCTTCGCGGGAACCAGAAAATAAAACTTATCATCTAAAAATCGTATCATCCAAAGCAAGCCCCAAAACATGACACTTGACTTCGTGACAAACTCGCTAGCAAAGCTTCCTGTGGCGTCGAGTGATACTGCTCCGCATAACACACGTGTTAACGTATTACCTGCACGTTGACGTATTACGTATTACGCAGAATTGTGTCAACGAGGTTTCACTGTATTTGCTCATTTGTTACTTTTGTTTAGTGGTTGACTTTGCTAGTACAATTCTTATGGGTTACCGTCTGCAATTTGTTTCTTTCACCTGTCTGCCAAGCAATAGACTCGTACTGTGTTCCACTTTTCACTCTACTAGATAGCCTCTTTCTGCCTTCCTTAAAGTGTGCTCTGTTCTTTTGTTATATTTACTATGCCACCTACGAATAAAATCATTAGGCCGATATCACAAGTGTACTGCTCGTCTCTTGTCCCATTGTCTGTTCCATTCACCACATGAACACAAACCAACCATGCAGCACAATTTCATGCCCACATGAACCACTTTTGCGTGCAGTGAGGAGTTGCATGCTGCTGAAAAAACACCATGCCACCGGGATAGGTCAAGCACCAACACATCGTGTCATGCCAAAGTACATCTATTGAGGTCAGTCACTAAAAGATGCTGCATAGCCAAAGAGAGAAGCACAAGAACAGTTGCATCTTAAAACAAAAAAAGACACAGAGGACAAAACCATGGTGTCTAGCTCACTTAGGCAGTGAACATGCAGAGATGATTGCCAGCTACACCATCAAAACAGTCACATGCAAAACTTGCCTCTTTCTGTGATATGCAGCGGTCCCTTTCAGCATTGCTAGTTTGAAGCTCTGACTGCAGTTGTTCACACTGTGGGCAGTTGGGTGTGTGACATCCCAAGAAAAGGATGTCGGCAAGAACGCAATTAGCAATGACAAGACAGCAAAAACTCTTGCCATTACTGCACTTCCCAGGAGAAAGCGAAATGTCCTGGCCACTCTGCTCTAAAATGTGTTGTTAACTAAACACTGTTGGAGTAATTACTGCTGTCTCGCACCTATTTCAGTATATATAGTGATGGAAGGTTTATTTATGATTACAGAGATATGTAGTTAGGAAAACATCCTTAAAGGGACACTAAAGGCAGATATGAAGTCAAGCTAAAGTGATAGATTAATGCTTGAGAAGGCCTAAGGCGTCAATATTATCACGAACAAAGCTTTAGCAATCGTGAAATTGAGGTAAATGCAGGACACAATTTGCGACTCACCCGGGACATCGAAGTACTAGCCTTATAACATAGGCACTTCTCATTTTAATTCTGCTACTGGTGCTCTACCTCTCGTAATAAAAATATCATTGCATTGCATTATAAGACTGAAGAAAATGCTACTTATCCAGTTATATTCTATGTTTAGAAAAGAGAACTACATAACTGATGTTACACTTGACAACGACGCCGTCGGTCAGAAGGTTTCGTTTTCACCGGACTCTTCGCAGCCCACGCTTTCGTGTTTCAGTAGTTTCGCTATCGCGTAGTGCTGTGCTGGTTTTGCTGGCTTGCGAAACACACACAAACTGCAAGTAGCAGAGAATTCCACGTCCATGTGATGTTGTGGGTGCCCAAACAGTCCGTCCCACTTGACAAAAAGCAGCTGTAGCAGCGAATCCAACGCTCGGTCATCGCTCGGTTTCTCAATGGCTGCGCATCTGCATTGTGTGCAAGAAAACGTAGTGCCCTCTGTCGGGCACCAATGGCAGTAAAGGGCGGTGATGGCGTATGCAACGTCACCACTCCCTAGCTCGAGGGCGCGCGATTTGAATTGTGCTAAAGGTATGCGGACTTTTCAGACGCGATCTTTTCTTAAACTAAGTCTCGGCCCGAAACATGCACTGTGAGGTTTTTGGAATGGTATTTTAACAGTCTGTGTTGACTTAATATTTGCCTTTAGTATCCTTTTAAAGTATACTCATTAAAACTGTCGCACACTAGAATATTGAACAGCTGTTGATGGATATTCACTCAATTTCAATTTTTCTCTGGTCTGCGTTCATGCATTATCTACGAGTCCCAAAATTTGGGATAAGCATAGTGCACTGCCTGCAGCGGTACACATGGTTGGAGAATGTTAGTGTAAAAGTACATATGAGCTGCCAGCGAAATTCCTTGCCATAATCTTGTAGCTTTATGCTGCTGAAATGCATTGAAGTATTTAGCTCCCCATAATCACACAAGACTTGGTATAATTGCACAGGATTGGGTATAGGTTTTGGAAATGATTGCACAAAATTACACAGGAATGGGTGAGAAAACAGCTTTTTGCCACGAATCACTTTGTGTGCACCGATGCATGGACAGATCAAGTTTTTGAACAAGCAGTGATGAACGGTTTACTTACGGTACGAGTAGATTCATGTTTTGCACTTGCAACTCACTAGTGACAGAACGCAACAATGCTTGCCTGTTGCTGAATTTCTTGCACAGCAGATTCAAGCTTCCGAAGCTCCCCTTCAATCCAAGTATTACGCTCCTGAGTCGTGCGAAAGCAATGGCTGTGGTATACACGCTGCATAACCGAGTTCTTCTCGTCAGCCAACTTTGCCATCCTAGTGCACACACAAATGAGAAATAAAATTATGTCAGCTTTAGTAGTTGGTATTGAAATTTTGAAGGGACACAAATGTGCATCTCATGTACCAGCAGCAAACGTGAATACTAAAGACACTACGTGGGACAGCCCTCTGGTTGAACGTATCTATTACGTCACCTTTCTGTAGCTGAAAGCTTGGTGATTTGGTTACTGGCATTATAAAACATGATCACACAACACTAAGGAAGACACAACACAAACATTAAATGCACAGGATAACCCCTTCAGGTGCCATGTCCACAAACGTGGACACTAACTTTGCATTCACGTAGTTCCAAACATAGATTGAAAAATATGATTTTTCACATTTCACATTTTTGGCTTTCCTTTCTCTATTTGACAAGTGGCGCCATCACCCTGAAGACATACGAAATAATGACCAGAAAGTGCGGGAAAATGGACATTTCAAGCTTAAGTAGCTCTTCGTTTTTATTTGTTTTTATGGTATTAACATTATTAAAAACACCCAAAAGCCATCTTTTTGTAAAAAGTGTAAGAGTGCCGCAGGCAACTACTGAAAGTTGGTGTCAATGTTTGCAGACAGGGCGCCTCAAAGCCACCTTTCCGAGCGAGCTGCCTTTTATAGCACGACGTCCCTTGGCTAAAAACCTCTTACTTTTTTTTCTCAGGCATTTATAAGCATGCGGCAGAGAGAAGGAAGGTCGATGACCAGACTGTCGACAAACTTTTAGGGAAAATTCAAAATAGCGACATATCCGATGCAGATCTCTGATGATGAATGTACGGAGCAAGACTTGGTGCATACAGTGAGGCCATTTCTTTTTAATTTGCAGCACTTGGAAATAATTCTATTGTTTTATATGCGAAAACATGTCTTAGGATATTCCCCCCATTCTCATGGGCGGTGGTAGTCTCCATTGGCGGTGGTGTCTTGACCAGATGGTATTTGCACACTTAGAAAGTGCACCTGAATGGGAATTGAGTAAGTGTGTCAGTGTTGGCTAATGTTGGCTAGTGACTGGGTGGTGGCAGTACAGGGCGCGAGGAGGAGAGAAGGGCGAGTGAGGAGAAGGTTGGGGGAAAGAGAGTAGAAGACTTTGGAGGGGAAGAGAGGGAGGGGATGAGGGAGGAAGACATTAAAGAAAGGAGGGAGATTCAGACAGTGCATTCCCTTTGCCACAGCTCATGCTTAGGCAATATGTCGCTCGAATCCCATTGCTAGTCCCCAAATATTGGATTTTTCCCCTCTTCCTTCATTCCGGCCCAGCGGTCTTTCACGCGCTCGGTCTGTTGCTCCTGCATGCTACATCCTCTCACATTAACAGACCCAGTAATCAATAGATAAGTACTGCTGGTATTTCTTTTTTTAGACTGTGGCTACGAGTTCCACAGAAGCAAGTGCTGGAAATTATCCTGCGACTTTGCGCACACAAGACAGAGCTTCCAGAAGCAACATTGAAGAAGCATGTAGTGGAGTGGGTGACAAAAGCCTTCTGTCCTGGCCAGTGGCACGGAGTGCAGCTACCGACCAACAGCCGGATCTCTCCCCAAAGACCCTCTGGCATACTTGAGCCGGTATTTCCTGCAGTGGGTTTTTCAAAATGTTGCGACATTTAAAAACGTGTACACGCTTCAGAAAGATGGCATTGAGCTCAGAACAAGCGAGCAAAGGATGAAGTTTTTATTTGGAATCCTCATGCTGATGGGGGTTTTTAAATATTTGAGGATTCGTATGTATTGGCAAGCATCAACTAGGATCCCTGTTATAGCCGACTCCAAGACAGCTAAGAGGTTTTTAAAAATTAGGGTTGCGCTGCACATAACAGAGTTGAACGCTCCACATGATTCGACGAACCAGGACAAGTTCTGGAAAGTCACCAGGATGCAATGCTTGCAACTGGACCCTTTGGAGCACAACACTATAGATGAGCAGATGATATCATTTACAGGCCGTGTTCTGGCAAAGCAATTTGTGAAAGGAAAACTGAATCCCGTAGGAGTGAAGGTGTTCCTCCGCTGTAGCTCCGACGACTTGGCTAATGACCTGGAGCTGTATCAAGGCAAGGGAACAGGGGTTAGTGCACAACATTCGTACCTCGGACTTGGCAGATCAGTTCTCGTGCGGCTGATTGAGGCGATGCCCCAAGAAAAAAACCTAAAATGCTTCATGGACAATTACTTCACTTCTGTGCTATTATTTCTGGAGCTGAAACAAAGAGGAATTCTAACCAGTAGTACAATTTGAGCTAACAGACCGCTTAAGTGTCCATTAAAAAATTAGAAGGAAATGAAAAAGGAGGTGCGAGGAAGCATGGAAGAAAAGGTTTCAGCAGAAGGTGACATGGCTATTGTAACATGGCAAGACATTGGAACAGTGAACATGGCCTCCGTGTAAGTTGGAATTGGGAATGCCGTAAAGGTAAAACGATGGAGTGAGGCAGCAAAGGAGCATATTGAAACACAAAAATATTGATATATGAGGCTTTTTGCATACAAGAAGTCAGTAACAGCTTAAGTACATTTTCTATTGAAATCTCAAGTAAAATTGAATACTTGAAGAGGAGGATGCATGGCCCATCAGCATGTGCATGACGGGCGATTCAAGTGACGTGTCATGTTATCTTGAATTGAGCTGCAAATGCGAGCATTTTATGCCTGTAATATCACTTGTACACTAAAGCCAGTTGATCTCCAGCGTCCGTCCTGTGCATTTTGTGTGTGTTGCATCTTCCCATTCAAGTGACGTGTCATGTTATTTTGAATTGAGCTGCAAATGTGAGCATTTTATGCCTGTAATATCACTTGTACACTAAAGCCAGTTGATGTCCAGCGTCCGTCCTGTGCATTTTGTGTGTGTTGCATCTTCCCTAGCGTTGTCGCCATGTTTCAGTGTACCAACCCTAACAAAAATTCCAATAAAAAGGTTATTGGCAACTAATAGCCTATTAATCTTAAATAAGGTCTAATAGAAAAAACCAGTAGCCCAATGCCATAAAAGATTAATTTTGGATTCCCTTGAGACCACCAAGTGTTTGATACCAATTTGTGAAGCTTACACTCATATGCACAAATGCAGAATGACAATTCACTTCAATGACTTTTCCATCGTTTCACTATGTGCAATGCCTCATATGCTATATATATAAGTAGGCAAAATTTGCATTACCAAGCAGTGCCAGTGGTTCAAGAGAAAAAAGTAACGTCTTAGGCTGATTTTATAATTGACTAAAATCTTATGCTAAACTACAAAGATCTCGTTGATGCGAACTCAAATTATAACTATTCTATTATTAATATATAATTTGTTGCTTCAAGTGCACTACTCAACTAGCAACTTCCAATTGGGTTCTATTAGGACCAACTGGCAATTACTCAATATCAATTCCAACACAAACTACAGCTTACAAGCCCAGAAATCTTTATCTGTAACAGTCTTAATTGACGGCGAACCTAGTACGCATCTATATATTAGTCTATCACGAAGCACCATCACACTGTATGGGCACTAATACAAATGACCTATACTCCATCTTACAAGTCGTTCGCAGCACTGCCGAAGGTAGGAGGCATACACAGGCAATATCCTAATGCAGCGCAATACAGTTTCGGGCCTCTCTGATTAATTTTAGGATTAGAGAGTTATTTCTTGGTACATGATATGTTACCGTGATACGTGACATGTTAGGACCTTTGTGCATGCACATCATAAAGTGTGAATTCAGCAGCCGCTGAGCAGACAATGTGGTGTGGATGAACATCAAGGGGCATTCGGCCTTCCTATTGGCTAAAGAGTCCTGCAGCTTCCACAATTCTGCAAATGACTTGTGAGATGGGGTATATATATTAATATTTACCCATTGCAAATGCGTACTGGACTGATGAACTAATAAAGAATTGTTCTAGACTAATATAAACTCCTGTCACACTAATATCTTATACATCAAGTACAAGAATTTATTATACTAATAAAAATGTCTATTTGAATTTTCGCTAGGGAGGTGACAGTGATCTTTCATTTTGCGAGAGGGCAACTGATTTCAAAGATTTAACGGCTAGGAGACTTGTCTTACATACCAGACGTGCAATGCAAAAATTACGCTGTATAGGGGGCTTCAATTGTTTTGATGTGAATTTATCTCACCAGCATTAAAATTTCAAAAAAAGGCGCCCATGTGTATTGAACAGCTTTTAATTTGAGCAGTGAACTATGCAAACAACTTTTGCATGTCCCAATAGTTTCTATTTAAGTAAGTCAACTTTACATATTAGATGCAAGATTTAAATTAGCAAAATGTGGAGTTCCACGCTAAACAGAATGTGGCTTTGGACAGCACATCAAAGTAACTAGATCCACTTAATGTAGCTGGATTTGTGCATGTCACTTTTGTTTAATCACTTGTAGAACTCTTCAGTCTTTTGCGTTTCCGGCATTGATGTCATTTGTGCTTTTCTGTTAACAATATAGCAGTTCAAAGATTATTTCCATCTTCATGAGCCTTTTCACTTACTAGAACTTTCACGTGACTGAAAAACTACAACAGTCAGCCTTGTTCCTACACAGTGCGAATTTACAGAGGATTTATGGTTGTACATCTGACTGATCGCTTTCAAGCACTCTAGGGACGCTGTTGTCACACGTTTGGATTATTCGGCTAATCAAAAGAGTGCTCAGACCACAATCGCCTGTGTTTTTTTTTTTTTTTTGTATTTGTTTTTTCAAGAGCACCACATGCCAGCTTAGAGCACTCGGAGGCGTTCCGACCTTCAACTTGAGAGAGCAACCGATATCTGGTGCTACAGATCCTGTTGTTGGCATGGTGTCTGCCATGATGATAGTTATGCTTGTGCGCACTGACATTTGCTTCCATCCATGTTTGTTTAAAGAGAAGCAGCACCATAATGTTTCCCCTCCCATCTTCCGATTGCTGTAGGGAGTGTCTGCGTGTTTGGCTGAGGCACGCTTTCTCTTAGATCCGATTTACGGCGGGCTCCGCATTGTTGTGATACAAGTCAGAGGACAGTCGGAGCCACCAAAATGTGCCATTATTAAACACATGTACCTGCTTTCCAGATCATCCTCTTTCCTCTCGAGCTTGCGCAATGCCTGTACGGTATCGGCAAGCTTCACGGTTGTGCCTTGCACTGCGTGCTCGGAAGTGCTCATGCGCGCTGCCAACTCGTGCTGCGCCCTCTCGACGGTGCCAATCTCTTCTTCAAGCTGCTTCACCTGCAGGTTCTCCCTGACGATGCCTGCCTCAGCCACGCACAGCTCCTCCTTGAGGTCCTCCAGCCTGTACAGTCGTTCCTGTGTGTCCTCCTTGAGCCGCCTGAGCTCACGCTTCTTCACCTGAAAGTAGCGAGTCTGTGTGAGCTATCTGTTAAGTTTTGTCGGACAGAAAGAGCATAATTTAATTACAAGAACTGTTTGGGCCCGTAGCCAAAGGGTAGTGATGAGTTTATGATAGAAGTGCAATTGTGCACAAAAGCATGCATTGATTCACGTACTCGCATTGGAAGTGGAAGTCTTGCTCCAAGTTTACTTTGTGTATATCTCGATTAATGCTACTACTTTAATGCAATGCTTTCTGTATAAATGCGAAAATGACACAACAGTGCAGGAAGAGGCACTCTCTGTTAAACTAGTGTTCTTTTGAGCTCTCACCTCGAGTGCGTCACAGATGTGCACATAATTTTGCTTGGCAAGGTTGTATTGAGGCTCCATTTCTTTGATGCTGGATGCAATCTGGGAGAGTACAAGAAATGTAAGCCTCCAGGTTACCTCTCATACGTCACTGCATATTTTTAAGCATATAAGCAGCACACAAAAACTGCTTGTACATAACTTCACAGGCCATACATGAAACTTGTTGGGGGGAGGGGGGGGGAGTATTCTGCAAGAGTCCACCAAGTTGACTGTTGATTTCGGCCGACGCTAACTGGCTGGAGCTGTACAACCGAAGAGGCAACTGACTGGGGGTGCCTGTCTTCTCATCAAGCATACAGCTCCAGCCAGTCAGCGGTGGCCTAAATCATCAGTCAATGAATGAATGAATGAATGAATGTGTGTGGTTTAGTGGTGCATGGGCCAGGTATGGCCAAAGAGCACCATCCCAGTGTTTGTGAATTTGCAGTGGAACGATCACTTCTGAGAAGTACCATATTTTCCAGTCTACAACTCGTACCTTTGTTTAAGACGCAGCCCCCTCAAAACAGCAGTTTTTCTGGAAAAAAACATATATAATTAAGTTGCACTGGTATATAAGATGCACCTGTTTGTTCGGTAAGCGATTAAAAAAAATTACACTGACGTTTTACTCCGTGAATACTTCCACTCCAGGCATATTTCTGCCATCGTGGTTGCTGCGATGTTCCGTATAAAGTTGAAGGGCAATATCATCGTCCCTACGCGCCGTATGCTGTATGTGCGAGTGAAAGCGTCCGACGGTGAGCCGAATCGCGCACAAGGGAAGAAAGCGGGAAGGCAGCGCGGGAAGGAGGGGCGGCTTGTACTCTGGTAGCAACTGCGTAGTTTGCGCAGTGGCGCGCGCCCTGTCTTGACAGTGATCTACAAATGGGACGAATTCGGGGTTGGCCGACTCGCGGTCGGCCTGCCACTGCTTGCATTGCTGCTCCGTCCGTCTCGCACGGCACTCGGGAACCCGATCACGAGAAGAACGTACCTGGCACCTCAATAGCGGGCACAGAACCCGTAGCAATTAAGACAACCAGCGCGCTTCACGTGGCCATAATATCGAATCCGATTTTGACGGCAGTTTTTCTGGGTAAAAAAAAAAAAAAGAACGTACATAAGTCGCAGCGTTCTATCAGATGCGCTGACGAAAAATTCAGAAAAAAAAAAGCGCATCTTATACACCGGAAAGTACTGTAGATGAGGCGTGGCTGTAAAGGGGCCTAAAAATAGTCACTCTAAAGTGCGTAAAATATACATGTACTAAGATCATGGCAATGACTAATGAGGTGTACTATGAAAATGAAGAATGCATTAAGGGAAAATGATACGATTTACAAAATATAACAGATGCAAGAATTTGCCGGAAGCACAAGTGCCTAAACAGAGCCCTTGAAACACAAGGGCCTGAAGGCATGTGCTATAAATTTAAAATATCACAGCAGCATCCTCTGGAGAGAGGATGCGCTACGAACTTATTGGGCTAATAACATGCAGGACCACATCGTTTAAGAAATCAAAGACTGCTTTGGCATTAAAAAGCGGTTCTTCACCAAGAAACATGATGGGATGAAGAGGGACATGATACCGGTACACTTGAGGAAAATATTTCTTTCTCTCTGTTTCGGCTTCCCGACACTCCAAGAGGACGTGGAGGACGGTCAGCCTCTCGCCACATCTACCACAGGTTGGTGGTTCATCGCCAGTCAGCAAAAAACTGTGGGTGTCATATGTGTGTCCAATTCTGAGCTGTTAGAATAGGACATCAGTTTGCTGTGTTTTCGTTGTGGAGGGCCAGAATTCTATCTGTGGCTTTATCAAGTGAAGCTTATTATTTCTTTCAGCATCCCACAAGCGTTGCCAGTGACTTCACAGTTTTTTTTCGCAGGAAAGGCTTCAAATCTGTTGCAGGAACAGCAGCTGTAGGGTTAATAGCCTGCGATGCAACTGATGTGGCCATTTCGTCTGCTCGAACATTACCCTCAATGCCTCTATGGCCCAGTACCCAGCATATAATGACATGTTGGTTAGATATATACGCTTTGCATAGAGTGGAAAAGAGCTCACTGAGTACAGGATTTTTGGGTTATCAACAGTCAACTTGGTGGACTCATACAGAATATTCCCCCTGTTCAACCTCATTAAATGTACACAAACCAAACCAAACCAAACGAGAGTTTCCAAAGAAAATTACTTGGGATGCCAACAGCCCTTGAAGTGATGAAAAGTGCAGGCGAATTAACTGATGTGTTTTGAAAGGATGCATTGCCATAACTCTGCTATCAGTTAGCACTGCACTGAAGGCATCATGTAGAGGTTTTGGCTTCATACCCCACTGTTTGCGTGCTGTGTTGTTTTCTATTACCCCTTTTCATCACACACACACACAAAAATGACAATAAATTAATACCCTTTCAGAAATAAAATATGCTTATTCCACCATGCTCTCCTTGCCTTCAAGGGACACTAAAGGCAAATACTAAGTCGACGTGGACGTTTAAGTATTATTCCAAAAACTTCGAAACGCTTGTTTTGTGCCAAGAAAAGACTTAGTTTACGAGAAAATTGCATCTGAAGAGTCCGAATACGTTTATTGCAATTCAATTCTCCCGCCACCCAACCAGGGAGTGGTGATGTTGCATACGCTATCACTGCCCTTTGCTGCCGTCGGTGAGTAAAACGGCACCCTACAGATGGTGGTATGGTTTTTTGCACAAAACATAAGCGCACGGCCATAGAGAAACCAAGCCAGGACAGAGCGGTAGATTCGCCGCTGCAGCTGCTTTTGCTCAAGTGGTGTGGACTGTTCGGGCATCCCGCGACGTCACATGGAAGTGGCATTCTCTGCTACTTGCAGTTTGTGCAAGTTTCGTGAGCCAGCAAAACTAGCACAGCACTACGCGACAATGAAACTACTAAAGTGCGAAAGCATGGGTGTCTCAGAGGCGAGTGAAAACGAAACAGTTCGACCGTTCACACGCGTCGTTGTCAAGGGTAATGTCAATCAGTTTTAAATATTAAATCAAACTGGACAAGGAGCATTTTCTTTCGTCTTTTTAATGTAATACAATGATGTTTTTATAATGAGTGGTTGAGTACTAGTGACAGAATTTAAATGAGGAGTGCCTTCATCATCGGGCAAGTACTTGAGTGTCCTGGGGAGTCTCTAATCATGTCCTGCATTTACCTGAATTTCTCGACTACTAAGCCTCTGTTCTCAATAATACTGACGCTTTAGAGATTCTCCAGCACTAATCTGTCACTTTTGCTTGACTTAATGTTTGCCTTTAGTGTCCCTTTCAGTGAGTGTTCACTTCTTACATAGTATCAATTCTGCGCAGAATTTTGCACGCCTGTATATCTTATGCCACACAGCAGCAGCACAGTGTTCATTCTTTTCCGTGAGAAACTTCAGGTAGCAACAACGACCAAACTGTGTACAATATTTTATCATTTTGTAAGCATGAAGGGTCTTCATTCAAATAACCTATATACACGCTGGCTATTAAATTCAAGGCGTATATACACCACAGTACATACACCTCGAGAAATGTTTGACTTGCACATCAACTGAAAATTTTAATATCGCTTTTAAGAACTAAAGGTCCCTTATTTCTTACCCACTCAATCATTTCCTAAAAAAAAAAAAAATTCTTGTTCTATAACTTGCGTCATCACTTACTTAATTTATGACCAAACCTGAACACGCTTGTAATGTCTCCTACCAGTTACTTAAGTTTGCTGTAGTGCAGCATGCTATCATTCAGAATGAGGTACGTGTGTGGTTGTCAAAGCGCTGAAGCACAAATAGATCACCAACAGAATTAATACATTGCTCGCTTACTCGCTCCAGCTTTGTCTTGAGTGCAGCAGCTTCTCTTTCCAGGAAAATTCCATTTAGAGTCCTGATGAGAGAAACAAGAAGTAAGCACCAAACATTGCTTCACAGCACCACTACACCTATTAAATATTGCACAGGTGGAACCTTCTCCAAGTTTTCACCAGTCGTATCCCCTTGTGCACATGAGACTGATGACATTGTGGTGTGTGTAGGCCATTGATTCCAGTTGGAAAATGACTGTCCGCTTGAAGTGGGCTATTGTGAAAATGCTAACTGGTGCTTTTTCTTTTACAGCGGAGCTGTTAAGGCCTCGCTAGGTTGGTCTCGTTGTGTGCAGCATCGCTGAGCTGGGAGAAAGTGAAAGCATAGCATAGGAGGAGAGGAGGTGCAGAGAGAGAGAGAGAAAGAGGGACAGACAGAGAGCGAGAGAAATAAAGAAATAAATAAAACAAAATGAACTTTCTTGGCGAGGCAGGATTCCAACCCGGCTACCCACCGTCTGAACGCGAGCATCATAACCACTGCGCTATACACCCACGCTTGCAGAACATGCATTTATGGGAACCATATGGTTGTATTGTACCGACGATTGTAACACAACTTGCTATGGGCGAGAGAAAGAGAAAATGAGAAGACAGAGAGAAAGAAAGAAAGAAAGAGAGAAAGAAAGAGAGAGAGAAAAATACAATATAAAATTTTTTCGCAAGGAAGGATTTTATTCACAGTCCCAATTCATCTTCAACCCAATTCTTACACTTTCTCAATTAAGGTCCTCAATCATCAATAGAATTACAGCAAATGATTGAGGACATTAATTGAGAAAGTGTAAGAATCGGGCTGAAGATGAATATGCAGAAGACAAAGATAATGTTCAATAGCCTGGCAAGGGAACAAGAATTCGGGATCGCCAGTCAGCCTCTAAAGTCTGTAAAGGAGTACGTTTATGAAGGTCAATTACTCACAGGGGACCCTGATCATGAGAAAGAAATTTACAGAAGAATAAAATTGGGTTGGAGTGCATACGGCAGGCATTGCCAAATCCTGACTGGGAGCTTACCACTGTCATTGAAAAGAAAAGTGCACAATAATTGCATTCTACCGGTGCTAACATATGATGCAGAAACTTGGAGGTTAACAAAGAAGCTCGAGAACAAGTTAAGGACCGCATAAAGAGCGACGGAACGAAAAATATTAGGACTAACATTAAGAGACAGGAAGAGAGCGGTGTGGATCAGAGAACAAACGGGGATAACAGATATTCTAGTTGACATTAAGCGGAAGAAATGGAGCTGGGCAGGTCATGTATAGCGTAGGATGGATAAGCGGGGGACCATTAGGGTTACAGAATGGATACCAAGAGAAGGGAAGCGCCGTCAAGGACGGCAGAAAACCAGGCGGGGTGATGAAGTTAGGAAATTTGCAGGCGCAAGTTGGAATACGCTAGCGCAAGACAGGGGTAATTGGAGATTGCAAGGAGAGGCCTTCATCCTGCAGTGGACATAAATATAGGCTAATGATGATGATGATGACTCACAGTCCGAAGGCGAGCGTCATACCCACTACGCTATACACCCACGCTTGCAGAGCTCCGCTGTTTCATCAGATTTCACAAGCATGGAACTAGCTTACTTTAAATTTTTTTTTTTTAGTGGCTACAGATGGGAATGGGACAATCGTCTAGTACATACCAGCCGAGCTTTTTCGCTTTTGATCCCAGGACAAATTAGGAGGAGGCGAGAGAATGATGCAATGGGTGTGTTTGCCAGATAGCATGCGGTGCTGAGCTGCACGGTGCTATCGCCAGCATAGACAGATAATGTTACCTGCCTTTCTTTATCAACAGGTTTAAAAACCTCTTTGGCATCTTACATCTGAAGTGTATGCAAAATGGTTTCATAAAGGGCCAAGCAACACTTTTTGTACATGGTAATTCAACACGCCTAACTGTTAGACTTGCTCTCACAGACAACTGTTCCAAGTATTATTCTGTCACACGATACTGTCCCTATAAGCCCTACAATTGCTGACACGTTTCTTCAACTACGCATCAGTGTTTGTTATATGTACACAACCCTTCTTCCTGCTCTAATCTTTCATTGTGCTTTTTCGTTGTCAAATCCCCTATGTAAAGTAGCAAGCTGATGCACTCTAGCTAACTTGGGCTAAAGTATGCCCATGTTAGCTCCCACTTTACTATGATATATTGTCACCCAGCTAGTACAGCTAAAATAGTTGACCAGCGACAGATTGGCAAAAAAACGTCTGCCTTTAGCAATGGCTGTTCCTCGGAGAGCGCGCGCACAACCACGAACTTCGTCGTTCTCGCCTCAAGGGGCCAGTGTCATCACGTGCCGATTTTGCGTCGATAATTTCTCTCTCTTTCTTGAAATCCCCACCATATCTCATGATTATTATGACACTGCAAAGAGCATAAGAATTATTGGCAAAATTTTTTTTTACATATCATTACAAGGCAGGGCCTCAAGCAGTGCCTGTAATAAACAAATCTTATCATGATGATGATTTCTATTGCCATTCCCTTCGAAATGAGGCAGTGACAAATGGTCACCTAACCTGCTAGAGCTAATTAGGTTTGACTACATCTATTGTAGTCTAGCATTTAGCCTATCTCTCCCTGATTCTTTCTCTCTTATTTAAAACTTCTGTCTCTACATTGCACAGTTACCTATGCCTTTAACAACCCTGGCTCTGTTGGCCTCCCTGCTTTTTTTTTTTTTTTTTCACCAACACTCTAAACGTCTCTTGCTTATTTTTGACTGCTGACCAGTTAATGCTTCCATCTGTTTTGAATCACAGCACTTCTGGAAAGCAGACATTCTCTACAGTTCTTGCTGGGTGAATATTTCAGGATTTCATTATGAGGTGCTAGGTCTGGCTGTTAAAGTAACGATTTATTGAGTAATGGCGCCATTGGATAGTAAAGAACAGTGTGTCAATACTGTGGCTTCTCAAATCAAGCAGCACGACAAACGGACCTCAGAACCCACGACAATACCAGATCTTGGAGGGATTATAGGAGGAGCAATGTGGGTATTGCTTGGTGCCAGCATTGCAGTACAGCTTACGAGAGCAGTAGGAATGACAAAAGGAGGAGGAACGCCGGCAGAGGTAGTGTTCGACTGCCAAATATAAATCTGCTCGTATCAGGCACACTCAATAAACTTTTGTCGGAAAAGATGTGTGAGGTGATGGGCTCTTTAAAGCAGTACTAACATTACATTCTTGACTCTTTTTTTTTTGGTCGTAAAGTGAAGGTCCAAGTTCAAACCATAGGAAAGATTACTGACAAATGTCAGAGCACCATAAGTAATCTGCTATAATACTTGTTTCTGCAAACCAGTTTCGGTTTTAGTACCTAAGAGGAGAATGCATCATGGGGTCAAGAAAAACTGGCTCGCTCTGTTCTTGCAAATGCTGCAGCTGCCACAAGGGAGTGCAGGCAGCAGAAATGTGCACCGCACTCTCGTTCATTTCTTTATGAGTAACATTATCGTAGCTAGCCTTACTGCTACATGACATAAGCAAATTTTGCTCGGTGTTATAATGCCATGATAATGTTGATGATGCCAGGTCCCGTTTATCGAGACCAACTTAACTATCAAATTAAACTATGTTGTTTCCCAACCATTATACTTCATAAGTTTCAGTCTTTTATGTGCAAATAGTGTGTGACAGAGTTTTTATAATAACCTTTCAATATCTGCGTCAACACATTAAAGGGTCCCTAAACCACCCTGAGCTCGAAAATTAGTTACATAGTGGCAGATGAGTACTAGTCTAGTATGAACATATAGCTGCAAGAATATTTTTAAATAGTGCAGTAATGGCAAAGTTACAGGCATTTGATGAACGAAAATCCGACCACCACTGTTTCTCGCTCTTCTTCACTACACTTCCCACCCGTGCTCTGTCCTCCTCACCCCATAGTACTCACAAACTCTACACAGTGCAGTGAAAGCCACAGGAAATTGCGTCCGCACACCAGAAGAAAGGCTCCTTTACTTTCGGCCCGAATCACCTTCTGCATGAAGCTGACTGAATGGAAGCTTCATAAAGGGTTCAGTGGTGCACAATAGGTGAGCCGCCCTCCATTATCTCGGAACACACAGACGGCTATTTTAATGCTGGCGCTGCCATTTCTTGACAACCGACCGATTGACAGGTTTTACCCATTGTGACATCACCTGGAGCACCCTGCTGACATCACGATGCACAATGTAGGCACCAGAAAGGCTGGGAGAGGAGCATGAGATTGTTTTTTGAGTTTGTGACGTTCCTGTGGCCTGTAGCACAATGGCATTCACCGGAAATTATGGTCGCGGTATTCTCTACGCAGTGCACGCATTTGTTTGGGATGTGTAAAGAAATATCAGAGGTTGTTTAGGAGCCTTTTAACACCAGACACATTTCAAACACCCATTAATTAAAGGGCCCCTCACCAGTTTTGAGTGTTGCAAACAAACAAGCGCGGCGCACAGACCACACAGTGAAGACAGTGTCTGCAAAGTGTGAAATGGTTGCGTGGCCCAGAATGTTAGAAATTTCATACAGAATTCTGTGCGCTCTTCCACTTCAAGCAAAAGAGACATGCACAAATGGCTCTACGCAAGATGCACTGCTTGCAATGTCGCCGACCATGTCACATGACTTTGGTTAATCATCCAATGCAAAATGCGTAAATGCTGCCACTGAAAATGCCCTGCAGCAAAAAAAGGAAGAGAAGGAAAAAAGATGTGGAGGCAGAGCTCTTCATGTGAATGTGACATGGTCCCTCGGCTCCAGTATGGGAGAAGACGGGGAAGGAACGCCACTTGCAGACAGTAGTCAAGACAAAGGGCAAGACTGTCTCTTGCCTCCTGGCAGCATGGTATAACAGGACAGTTCAATTTGTTCTACCTCCAACGATAACGAAACAATTTGAAAAATTCTTTCGGTAGAACACTTTTTAGATACTTTTTAGACAGCATGGCGCCTCACAACTTCCAGCGTATAACCAAAATTTGCAATGGGGCCTGGCGAGGGGCCCTTTAAGAGGTATCGCAGGGCCTTTCAACGCTGCTTGCATATAGACAGGCATGCACCAACCAGTAAAGCATCCACCTGATTTCTAGCTCCAGTGCCTTGTACTCCTTGGCTTCTTTCTCGTACTGCTCATCCAACTGCAGTTTCCTCCGGCACTCGTCAACGATCTCGCTGATGTACTGTCGATCACAGGCCCCTAGATCTGTGAATTCCTCACAGAACTTTTCTAGCTGAATGAGTGCATCCCAGCCAGCAAAGCGCTGCAGCATGCGCAGACGCTCCAGGGCTGACATGCGCAGAATGTCTTGAACCTAGAATGTTTGTGGCACTATCATCACCAAGTTTCCGGCCAGCACCGAATCTCAGAATGAACAGTGGAAAGCCTACCTGGCCCTGTCTGATGATGTGAAACGCATTGTCGGACGAGAAGCCAGCTGAGTTAAGGTAGTCAACAAATTCTTTTTTCCTGAAATATAAAGAAAAAACACTTAATGTCTACGACTCCTTCATACCCCTATTTCGATTTATTGCATACAGTCACAAATTTGAAATCCTTGTCAGCATGCTAAGAAGCCAGGGAAATATGGAAACTGGAACTCTTGGCATGCTAACGCTGGCTGCTGAGCTAAAATTTCTGCACCAAGACACTGCCACGCTTCGTACTGTTACAGGGATCTATAGTAATATGAAATCTGCTGCTAACTTTACACAAATGGCTGCTCTTGGAAGGACAAGGGCTCACTCAGTATCTGAACAAAAACACTAGCCACATGCCGGAGTAGTGTAGAAAGTCCATCGTCAAATGTCCCTTAAAATAACTATGAGCAACTCTGAGCAGCCACACATCATTAATAGTGAGACAGCTTCAAGTACTACTTTGCTTCTTTTTTTTTCAACTAATTGCTTGCCTGTGACTGCCTCTTCCACCATGGCACAGTGTAGTGAGAAGTGGTGAGATCTCCACTGCATGTACGTACTATTCTTTACATTCAGTTTTCTTTTTTCACACCTGTGCTCTTTTTGTGTTGCCAGTATCGCTTTAACTCTTTGAAACGGTTGATGACATGTCGCACCATTCACAAGTTATGGATACGCTGCTTTACGTCACCACAGTCCTTTCCAGAGTTGATCCATCACAGTCTCCAGTTCACTGTAAAAGTATGCCGTTGCAGCTATGTATGGCAATTTATGCCACACTTACGTGCTGCTGGAAATGTTTTGTGACAGAATGTTCATCTTTGTTGAGGAGGACCCAAGCGACATAGTATTCTGCAACAATACGGGTTTTTATTTCGTCCTTTTCTTATGGCCTGGCATGCCATGTGACCGGTTCTGACAAATACAGCGGTTTCGCAGCATCCAAGCCAATGATGAATGATGAAAAGAATGATAAATGAAATGAAAGTGCAAGAAATATGGCTCAGGTTTGAGTGACTATATTGGGTGCACAGCCTGCATAGAAAACGCAAAACTCATAGACCTAAGCCATTAGCAGCTATCGTGAAAGAAAAAAGTGAAGACTAGCTCTCACCCAATTGTGGATGTTCCAAGCCTCAGTGTCGTGGAAGATGCACCAATTGTTCTTGTCACAGTCACTAAATCTTTATCACTCTGAAATCAAGGCAAGCAATGTAATGTATCAGCTGAAATGTTAAAACTCAAACCTAATCTTCCAAAGAACTATACCCATCGGATCACAGACAACAAATGGGCAAATTCGTTGTTGGGCCATCACAAGGCATGAAACCATCACAGGGTTTCATGCATATACTTGATCGCTATTACTTTTTTCAAAAGCTTTTACTATGTATGCCTTGTGGCAAACCTTCAGAATAAAAAAAAAAAAAAAAAAAAAAAGATGGTGTGCTAAAATCTCTGTGCTGTGCTGGAGGACTAACAAGTGCAATATTGATTGATAATGCGCTCAGCAGCAACAAAGGGTATTGAGTTCTGCAGCCCCCTTTTTTTTTATTATACACCTAGGAAAAACGTTCACTAGGTGTTACACTCTTGTAACACAAGAAGGCGAAAGCCTGCTGCACATTTGGTAATACATGAAGTTATACAATCGGGCTTAGAGTTCTTTGTAAGACATAATGGTAATGCATTAAGTTGTACAATCGGGGCTCCACTTCTTGCAAGACATAGCGAGCCGCAATGGAAAGTACACGTGTGGCACTAAGGCGACCTCCTGAACGCCACGCCACATATCAACACTTAACGTAGTACCTGAAGCGCAGCATGTTAGTGCACGCACCAGGCCACACCTTTAGTCAGCAAGGTGGCTGCAACTTGATATGTGCAATCATGCATGCACTAGGCACACCTTTAGTAAGCCAGAATCATGGAGCAGCCGTCGCTTCAGGGAAGCGTGCTCGTCTTGCATCCCAGAAGACCGGGTTCGATTGCCACCCAGATCGAAATGTACCAAGTTTTCTTTTCAAAGTCACTAATTTTCTTTGTTTACAGGAACGTCCCTGAGAAATGTGACGTCAATCTGAGCATTTTTTACGGTGTCGGCCATTTTTCGGCATGGCTCAGTTTCGCCAAGGTCACCGTCAAGGGCACCGCCAACATAGACATCTAAGGCTTTCGCCTTAATAATTACAAAAAAGAAATTTGATAATTTTTGAAGCTGGTATAGTACTTCATGGAGGAAACAAATGTAAGAACAGAGCTAAAAAATGCATCACATGCAATGATTCTAGCTTACGTTTTTTGAATTGAACATGTGTGGGCAAATATATCGACCTAATGTGTGTAAATGGCGACATTTGCTTCATGTCTGTAAAGTGTTAAGGACAAGTAATGTATAAGGCAAATCAATTATAGATAAGCCTGCAAGGTGAAGGAAAGTTTATGAAAGGGAGAAATTTGTAGCTTTGTGCTGCAGTCAGGTGGACGACTATTTTTTCACTTTGAAGAAATGCTTAACAGCTAGTACATAATGCAATTTCTTGCATAATGCAAATTATGCAGGCACAAGAAACGGCAGAATTAGCAGTGCCCCTTAAGCAATGTAGCTGCCAATGGCTTTTCTGAGCCTAAGCACTGATGCTGCCTTTGCAACCCACCTTCCAGCAGAAATTGAAGCATATTACACGACTTACAGCGGCGATAAAATTTTCCTGAACGCTTTACTTGCACTTTGACGTGAGCACAATTCCATCTCTCCAAAACATAATGCAAGAATTCATGGAACGTGGTGCTTATTTGCATCTACCAGAGCAGAGCTGCATATGTGCCTGGCACATGGCAGGCTTCCATTTGTTGAGCTGGTATGCTAGCAACAGCAAGCGTTACAATAGCATAACTGCCAATCTGTGAATGTTAAAATTTGTGAAGATTCTGCAGATACAACACTTTGAGCACATCTTTTGTGGGATACATACGCACTTAATCAATGATGATTTACTTTTAGTTGCAGCACACAAGCTTGGTTTCTATGCAGCAAACACAGAACAGCACAAACTGACAAGTAACCGGTTTTTAGATCACAGTAACTTTTTCAGCGGCATTGATATCGCCTGCTTCGGGAACTTGCGAATAAACTTGGTCGAAGCAGGTAACTGGCACATGGCTGGAGATTGACGAGCAAAGCTTTTTCACGAACAAAACTTATTTTTGTAAAGCTTGACGAACAATTTGTACAATTGTAAACCAAGCTGAATTTGTAAACATTATAGAAAATCTGGGAAAGTTGGCAGGTACGCATAGCAGCAAGTGCTATCCCTATCACAAAGAAACTTTTGAACCCCACTGTAGTTGATCAAACTTTCTTAGCACAATTGAACCAGGAGGAATGATTATGTATAGAAGGTTCGAAGACACATAGAAGCCACCAATTTTCATTTAGTTTAATCTTTGATTTAAGTGCATTCGAAAGTGCCTAGCTGTGTGACAGGGATATAAAGGCCGTAAAAGCAGTTTCGCGCCTCATTGAATTTG
Organism: Dermacentor silvarum; assembly: GCF_013339745.2. Classification (NCBI taxonomy): domain Eukaryota; kingdom Metazoa; phylum Arthropoda; class Arachnida; order Ixodida; family Ixodidae; genus Dermacentor; species Dermacentor silvarum. The sequence continues at coordinate 38,650,277 of NC_051157.2, forward strand.
ATCTACCTTTTCGAACCTGATGGAAACATATGGCATGGTTAACAACAGAAGGTTGGAAAACATGTAGAAGTCCTTGATCTGCACTGATCCTAATCTCCGCTGATTCAAGCATGCTTGAAAGTGCCAGTGTGGCAAGGCTGTCAAATCTCAGCTATTCAATCTAGTACGTAAGAATGCTCACTGGCAGACGACGGCTGGTGTTGTTGAGAACCATTTGCACTATGCCGGTGGTGAACTGCACTCCAGGTGCAGAGCTGAGCAGGCCTAAGCGCTGCGCAGGGTTGAGTGACTCCAATTCCAAGGAGATCAGGGTTTCAATAGCTGCAAGAAGTCACGAGAAAGGAAGATTAAGGGAGCCAGCAAACAGTGATGGCACCAATTGTTAGTAGAAGGGCTGTACAGTACGATCCACTGTGAAAGGGACACTAAAGAGAAAAATTGCTTGAGCAGGTATTAGTGAATTATGCTTCTACAAAATACCGAAGAAGCCACTCTTATAAGCCACAAGATGAGGCCTGATAAGCTAGAAATTATGCAGAAACAAAAGACGGGTGGCAACACCACCTTGAAGTTCCTGCACAATTAAGCTCGCCGTGATGTCATGTGGATTTTGACGGCACTTTCTCGAGCCTAGTCAAGAACTTATCAGTACGGATGGGCTACATTGAATTCTAAAGGCTGAACTTCACAAGTTTCAAGAACTCTTACTGTGCCACAATGGTCCAAACATGAGAAAATACTTTGAAATCCACAACGTCACACTGACGTACCAGCACTAGGGTTTCGGCACAAAATTCAGAAAGCAAAAGTTTGGCTGTCATACGATGAAATTGTCGAAAAAGGAGTTTAGAAAGAATACCTATCAGCCTAAGCTGAATTAGTGTGTCTTGTCCCAGGGAACACCAAATTAGTATTTCTGGACTGCATTACAGCTCAGTTTTGACATGAAGACCTCAGCCGTAATTTTTTTTCCATTAGAGGTCTATTTAATGCGTCCCATCAAATATTTATTTCTGAAGTTGACAATACGTTCAAGTTATATTTGCTTGAATAGTAATTATGTATTCCTTTTAACAGTGATTGTAGCACACAAGCAGAAAGACTAACTTTTGCTTTATGCTTTCCGAGTATAGTGGTTCTATAGCAAGATTGTCCTGGTCAGTGGTCATAAGGCACTGCATTCTTTGTTGCATGAAAAGAAGGAAATTCAGGGTAATATCATTGTATAGGACCATTACAGCTGAGCTGCATGAACTGTGACCGACTAACTTATTCGCTTTATGCTTTCTGAGTAGTGGTTCAGAAGCAAGACTGTCCTGAAGACACAGCATTGTTTGTTGGAGGAAAAGAAGGAAATCGAGGGTAATATCATTGTATGGCCTCGTTACAGCTGAGCTGTCATGAGCTGTTATTGTCATCAGTCACAAATTAACCCTAGGACTCATTCAACAGTTGTCTTTTTTCTGTCATTATTCTCAACTTCTTGCCTTCTTTTAACACCTAGATCCTCGTCCCTGGCCTGCACAGGTCCTTGTTACAATGCAGCGACTACAATCCCTAATAGTGAATTTTTAACTACACAGAGCCATACTGGTTGCTGGAAATGAAAGGAAAACTTTGCATTACATAAAAATTGAGCAGAAACCGTTGGAGGATGATTGTTAAAGGCAAGCAATAGCTCCCTGGAATGTCTGCTGATATATGCTCCTGGGAACACATATTGGTTTGCTCTATTGGTGTTGATATGAGGCTGTGAGGATCAATGCTGTGAGAATTAATGCTGTGAGGATTAATGCTACGAGGTGCTGTGACATATGGAAATGTCGGAATGCACTAGCAGGTAGACTTCAGCTTCATGAGACAATTCCTTTGTCTTTGTGGTGTCCTGTGTCTCCTTGTGCCCTGTTTCTACTGCATTGCCAAATGAATCAATAATCTCGCAACAAATTAGCCCATTTAACAGTGCTACTCATGTGACAAGGTGAGAGACACGCTGATCTAATAATTTTTCCTGCACCTATGATTACAGTATCATCAGATTTGCTGAGGCCACTGCCTCATGAAGTGTTGCCCATGCTGCAAAGTGCTTTTTTCGGATCACACAGACACAGATTTACAACCACATGAAACAAACAGACAATTATTTTGAGAGAAATTGTCTCCCTGTCTGTTTGATATGATTGTAACTACCAAAAATCGAGCCCCTTGTTTCCTTATTCTTCTTGCATACACGTACACGTGCACGCACTCAGTACATGACACTGATGCCACGATTATGACACTATGTACTGTCCACATAATTTTTGTCACGATAAAAGTACCAAAGTGCATGACTGAACACTGTGTACACAAGAAAGTCAACAAAATAATCCCACCAACAGACGTGCCACCTGTTCGACATGCCACACAGGTGCTCGACCGACAATGAAACATATGTTGTGGGAGTGCCCTCATAAATACTTCAAGTTACACATTAGGACCTTTAAACACTATAAAATACGAGCCTGCGGTTCCTATAAGACCTCACATGCGAAGCAGAAATTTACCATCATTCGTGATCCATCTTTTTCGATCTTATTTACCCCACTCTCCCCTAACCGCTTTGAGCAAGTCCTTTCTATGTAAAAACTTCACGATCAATCCATATATATTACTAAAACACATTGTGATTTACTCTAACCCCCCCTCCTCGGTGCACCATTGGTCACTGGACCCTGTGCCCAACGAAGTGGGGCATCCATATAGCTACTACATGGAACATGAGTTCAAGGTGAGACAGCAGTACTTTCTAAGTGATCCTATGTTTACATTTTCTTAAAATATAGCACGTCATCATAGAATGTGCGAAAGCTTTCTGTGAAAGGTACTCCATGTCTGAATAATTCTCTTGGGTAAAACAAAAATTACTCCAGTATAACCTTTTAAGAAAGTGGTGCAGATTGATTTTTTTGATAGAGCAAAAAAAAAAAAAAAAAGATCAGATTTGTGGCTGACAAAATATAGGGTGTGCGAACATTGCCATAAATAACTGATGAAAAGGAAGGGGGGGGAGGGGGGGGGGCAAAAAACTTAGAGCTACTTACCATACAGCAGGCTGCTTTTTCCAGCCCCATTCCCACCAACTGCAAAGAAAAAAAAGAGAGAAAAAAAAACTATGAAATACATTGTGCAGAGCCAGAAATTGATTCCTTTTTTTTTCTTTTTTTTAAACTTATAACACAGCACAAATGAAAAGTGACAAAATTAAGAAAAAACTATGACGTGGTGCTGACACTCAGTGCTGTGTTCGTATTTTTTTCTGGCTGTCCGTGTCCATTTGCATTGTGTTACATGTTTAAAACTAATCCTAATGAACTTGCCTACCAGGGCCAGCTTTCTTCAGAAATGGGGATTATGTAGACCTTTTCCACTTACCTATGATGTTGAGACCTGGGGAAAGGGGGCCTAGAGTCGCTTTTTTCTGGTAGCTCAGGAACCCTTCAAGGATAACCTGCGATGAAAACCAACAATACGAAAAAATGGGAGTCTTGGAATAGACCACTTGGTAAACTCGTAACTAGCATAGAAATACATAACCAAAGAATGAATCAAAAGAAAAAAGAGAGAAGGGTGTTGGTATGAGGACGAAGTTATGGCCCATACAGTTAAAGAGAGACACACATATACAACAATAAACTGCAGTGATGTGTTTCTCTCGATAGTGTAGTGCATCTATGCAAAGAAGAAGAGAGAGAGAGAGAGAAAAAAAAGCGCTGACAAAAGCTTAGCTGGTTATAGAAGTTACATGAATGGATTATTTCTTCCACATAAATATATTTGTTACACTTCGAGCTGAAGACTGAACCTGAGAGGGGCTACATTAGTTAGGAACCTGATGTATAATGAAATGTTTGATTCTATATATATATATATATATATATATATATATATATATATATATATATATATATATAAGTTAATTACAATCAATGAAAACACAAAATGAAATGAAGCATTATTATCAAGGAAATGCTCTTATTATTATGATTATTATTATTAATTATGGTAATTATTATTTAGTAGTATTCACACTTCGAAAGACTTCGCAAATAAATACATAAATTTGTTGCTTTAAAAGAGAAGTGCAAGGAACCTCTGTAAACCGTTACGAATTTGAACGGCAGGCTATCGCGTTGTTACATTTGAATAAAACGGAAATTGTCCGTCCGTACATGAATTAAGCTCATTTGCCTTACTTACTTCCATCACGAAAATAACAGAATTACACCGCAAACGCAAAAAAGAAAGAAAGGAAAAAAGAGTTGTACGCGCTCCATCGGGCACATTGACACGTACGAAATGCATCATTAAACTATCAACGGTAACTCCTAAGCTGAGTACCCAGCAACGGTTTTCGCATTTGACAGATCGAATCTGCTAAAATATTGCGCTAAACCATCGCCTGCGACAATTGTGCAGCAGGCAGCCCGGTAAAAGAACTCGCAGCGCACTGACAATCGTTTTCATCAACTTCAATTTTCAAACTTACCGCCACTACCGGTTAATTTATTACAACTTTTCGCGATGGCAGACGACAACTACGCTTATTTAATGTTCACCATCGTTGCAGGTACTTACCTTCTCTATGTGCATCTTGATGAGTGTAATCTGCACTCTTGATATCAGTCGGAGCGCCGGAACAACGCGTCCAAACCCGCTGCCCTTTTCAAAATATCTGGACAAGTGCCGTTAAACCACCGAGCACATAACCGTTGCGTCGCTGGCGCTGCTACGGAAAGAGTTTGAAAGTTTTGAATTTGAAACGAAACTAGTACAGCGTCGCCAGACTGTGCTTGCGTCGTGTGCCGTGCACATATGTTTTTCGGAGAATCAAGTGGAGATAAGTGGCTAGTACCAGTAGTACGCTGTAGAACTCACGTTTCCAGCAAAAAATGTTTGTCTGCTACATCGCCACTGATTTTTTTTTTTTTTACCCACCTTTCGTGCAGACGCGTGCAGTCGAGTGTAGTGGCGGGCGTGACGTCGTGTGGTCATGAGCTGCACTTGGTTTTCTGGACTGTAGCCAATCAGAGCAGACTTCGCGTCGTATTCTCCTTAAGCAGACGAAAAGCGCCTGGCCACGCACTTCGCCTGACTTCGCATTTTACTGGCTGCGTGTATGCCTTTGCCTGAAAGTAAAAGACAATGTACGAGTTTCCTTTCAGCAATAAATCTTGACAGACTGCAGCTAAATACACCGTGAATGCGCAGCGCACGAAGACAACTTCGCTATGCATATAACGCAGCGCGGAGTCTGAAAACAGCCTGCACCATCCGTGAGTAAAATAACTATCTTCTTGGAAGATTATCTCACCTTGTTCTGTGACACACGGTCACGCCTGTACTTCGCTGACGTGCCTGCAGTGAACATCCACTATCGTCGCTCGATACGCGGCGTATCCGCTGGCGCGGAGTCCGAGCACACAACACTTCTTGGTCTTTCATTGTAAATTTCAGGATAACTGAATAACAGCTTTCTGTTTCTGGCTAAAAAGTTTCTTTGAAAATATATGTCGTGTTCATCTATAAATTTGCCCAGACATTCGAGTGTCTGCAGTCCGAAAAGCTGCGACACAAGAGGCACATGTTGAGCGAGGTATACACTGTGAAATTTTCGGTCACGTCGACACATCCCAGGTGCTTTTAAAAAGCCAGGTAGTAGGAACAATAGGTCGGCATACCCACTAACGAGTGCGCTGACTCATACTGGCTCCACATTCATTTCGCAGGCGTGAGATAGAGCGTAAATGTGTGAGTGCGTGGACGTATGAGCATGAACGGGAGTCAGTGTGAACAGGAGTGAGAGTCGAACCTGAGTATGAATGAAAGCCAATGACGGTGAGTTTGAATGAACGTGAGTATCGACGGTGAGTGACCGTCGGCGAGTGTGAGTGGACGTGAGTGTGTAATTGCCGATAGCGATGAAAGCTGCTGGGCTTTAATTGGTATACCACTGTAGTACCACGTGGTACCACAAGAAGCTCCATCAATGATGTATACTTAGTTGCAAACACTTCAGTCAGCCATTTTTAAATGTGATGTTCAACTTTCGTATTGACACTTTCTTGGTGAAGCCAATATTTAAAAAGTTAGGCAATTAGTTTATAATTAATTGACTTTGCAAAACGAAAAAAAAAATACCGCACGCTAGGACACGCAATCCTCAACACTACTGAGTTGGTTTGAGCCTCCCAGCGCACCCCGTCGTTTTATTGCGATAGCAATTATATGGACACTCAAAGCGGATTTCTACCGTCGTCGTCGCCGTTGCCGTGAGGTTCCGTATGACGTCAACGGCGATGAAATCGTCGCCGCGCGCCGTATGCTGTATATATGTGCGAGTGAAAGCGCGCGAGGGACGCGCGCTTTCACGGGGAGCGAACGCACGGCGGAGAGCAAACGCGCGTTCTGCGCCGTGCTCCCCGAAGGGCTGCAGAATTAAGCGTCTCTTTCCTCCTTAACAGTCACCATATATATAGAGCAAACGCGACTTCTTCCGTCGCGCGAAAGGCCGTGGGGGGACAGGAGGGAGGGGAGGCGACGTTTAGCTGCGGCACCAAATGCGTAATTACATAAAAACGTTGCGAGGCGAGAATGTGGTAAAGACTTCCGACGCTGCTCGACGAGTGTCCCGTTCTGATCTCGTCGAATACCTCTGAGCCGCCCCCAGAAGCACCGGCAACGTGGGCAACAGTCACCAACGCCACGCACGTTCGGTTCGAACGCGGGCAAAACGCACGCGGCGTCGACAACAGTTCTGCGCGTTGGTGGTGCTGCTGCATGTCCAAGCTTATACAGCTGATAAAACTACTATCCTTACTCCGTATAGCTCTCTACTAATTTGCTATCGCAATTGATGCTTCGCCTTTCGGGCGAAACTGCGACATTTTTAAAAAACGTTGGCTACTTTTAGCTGGGACACCCTGTATACACACGTATAAATGATCACGCATGTGTATATACATACACACACATAACATATATAATGAACATTCAAGTACAACTTGGTTGGAGATGGTCATTGACGTTTTGCAAAAAAAAAAAAAAGCGAATGGGCAGTTGATGTCGACAACGGCAAGAGGTATAGGCCGTTAATTTGGGCCGTTCCCAGTCTGCCGACACGCGAAAAAAAAAAAAAAAAAAAAAAAAAAAAAAAAAAAAAAAACGACGCTAAAAATGTTGATGTTTGTGCACGTGGTCGTGAAACGTGCTGCGGGTGGCTGGTCCGGTATGATATGCGCGATGCGGGCTTGATGTAGGGTGCTTGATGAAGGGTAGAACTGTAATATAATTTGTGGCAAAGACAGAGGGAAGCGATGCGCCGACGTAGAGGTGGACCAAAGTGCGTACAAATATTAAAAGGGTCATCCGGATTCAAGACAGAATTTCAAGAATTACTTCCACACTCCTCCACGATTTTCAGTGGCTCCTCAAAATGCTTTGCTTAATTAGCATAAAAACAATATGATTTCAGCTTGTGCAAAATATTGCTAAAAGAAAATTGGCGAAATACCAGCTTTTAGAGAAGTTTAGCTCCGAACTGTAAGCACACATTCATATTATACCCGAGACGCGGAATACTGGATGGGTTATGGGTTTACTTTGCAGCTTCGTGCTGGTGCGGTGGATGATATTTTTCTTTCAGGAAATTGAGGAGCGACAGCGGGACCTCCGGCGGTAATTTTCTGCGTAGCAAAGTCATATATTGGCGCAAAAAAAACGATGACAGACTTCTAGACGAATAACTTATCAATATAACTCAGGTTTAGTATTAAGCATGAAATGCTTTTAGCTCCCGTTGTCGGCGGCCTTCAAGTGACCTTGAGCCAAAAGCCAGATCCGTTATCCGGGCATCGTTGAGAGAACAAAACGAGATCATCCGGGCAACCAGTCAAAAGTTCAGAAAATGGGGTCTCTGGCCCCCCCAACCCTTTGTACAGGACCGCAATACATACGCTAGTTACTGCTCAAACAAGTTAAAGAATATAGAGATTGCTTCCGATTTCTTTCTAATGTTTGTTCCCAATATCACTTAAGCTGTAACTTCTTGTACGCTGAACGTTTATTTGTCATTTCCAACAGCGATGTTCAAAACGCAGATATACAGTGCATTATACACTTGATTGTCATCTTTTGGCGCTGATGAAGGGTTGCCTGTGCTCTTTTCAACGCCAGCGGTCCGTGAGATCCGCGGCGCGGGTTTGGCGCCGCCTCCTTCGAGAGATGGCGGCACGCTGCGTGATCAGGCCTCCAGCGTCCGGCGCGGGGCGGATGGTTGTTTGGCCGAGACGAGACTTGCAACGAGGCTCAGTTCAAAACAGGTTCGTTTTGGCTCAGTGAGCTGGCAGGCCTGCGTCGCGGCACCAATCAGCTTTGCCGGTAGCCATTTCATGCTTACATCTACTTTCGATCCCCCCCTAGTTTCGCTTTAATGTCACATGAGGAATTATTTACCACGCATTGCCCTGAGCAATCAGCTTATACAGGCTGTCCCAACTATCATGCAACAAGTTTTTTTAAAATATGCAAATGCTACGTAGCTGGACAGAACCAAGGTAATGTTTGCAGTCGCATGGAGATACTCAGAATATTTATTTAATTCCACCTAATTACATAATTAGTCTAAATAATTAATTATTCAACTTCTCAAATATTATAATGAGATGAAAAGTGTTAATGAAAAAAATGTACAGCAACGTGAAAAACTCCCGATACAGCTTTCTGTTGCTCAATACGTGCTACATATAAGTATTTTTCCGAGCGTGAAAGAAACCCGCGAATACACGCAAAATTTCCGCGCGTTGTTGTTGTTGTCCTGAGTGGTTGTGGCGCATACCCGCAGTGGGGGATTGGCCATGAATCGGGTGGCTGGCCGCTCAAGGCACTTTGCGTGTATTCGCGGACTTCTTTCACGCTCGGAAAAACACTTCTATGCAGCACGTATTGAGCAACAGAAAGCTGTATCGGGAGTTTTTCACGTTGCTCTACAATTTTCTCATTAACATTTTTAATCTCATTATAATATTTCAGAAGTCGAATAATTAATTAATTAAGACTAATTATGTAATCAGGTAGATGTAAAAATACTCGGAGTATCTCCAAGCGACGGAAAACAACATTACCTTGATTCTGTCCAACTACATGGCATTTGCATATTTTAGCTGCGAAGCACCTTATGCGCTCGGGCTGTCGGCGTCTCTTGTCGTGTCACGGTAAGCAAGCGGTTCGTGCTCGCGCTCAGCACGCGCTCGTGCCACTGCTCCCGCGTTCGTATATTCGTCGTCGTCTTCCTCAGCTGACTTCGTTGCCGCTCATCATTCCAGCGTAGAATTTCACTTTTTTTCTGTCGTCGTGATGGGGAGGCCGCGTTTACGGGGGTATGAGCGGTGCAGCATCCACTGCATGCTTCGCACTTCCCCAGGTTTCACGTTAGTGGAGCTGCATTTCGCTCAATGGGTCAGTTATCACGTATACGCTTAATATTTAGTTCACCGCTTAAACCGAGCCTACGACTTAACTCGTGCTAACTGTACTAACTAATAAAACTAAAACAGTAAGAAAGGCGTCCATAATGGCCAAATTGCTGAGTGAGCTAAAGAAAAAAAAATGATGGTTTCGCTAATACTTCATGGCAAAAGACATCATCATGCTTGTCTTAAAATAATACTAGTGATGGCTTGTTTTTTTTTAATCTTGTTGCATGATAGTTGGGACACCCTGTATAGTACGTGTTGCGAATCGCGCATTCTATACACGCGGGAACGTGACCACGTTGATACGGATGTCGGCGCTCTTATCACGGAATCGTTGTAAAGGTGCACGTTTTCACAATCTTCCGCGATAACCTCTGCACAGAGTAGAGTAGTGCAGTGGTTTCCATGTTTTGGTTATGCTTTTTTATTTTTCCGCGTCTAGAGCAAGGCGTTGACTTTGACTTCTACACGTGGCCGTAATATCTGGTAACAATTCTTTCCATTTTCCATTCCATAGAGGTTGCTACTAAAATTACCAGAGGGAACTGTGTGTCATGGAAATGATTGATGTTGATGATGAGTCCTTTCGAACATGACACATACCCACGAGGGGGATCATCCACGCAAATTAGAAATTAAATGGGTATCTATAGACAACAAATGTTTGAAAAAGCAAGAAGTTAAACTGATTTTATGAGAAAATGTAGCGAACTTTTAAACGAAATAGTGATTAAAGAACATGTGACAAAATCTTTGTACAGAGATTGAGCCCATAGCAACATAACCGGTTAGTCAGGAGGTGAAAGGATGGCAAGAAAGAAGGAAATGATCAATGGTTTTATTTTTCGTTACAATAAACGCAAAATTTGGAAGTTATGTTGAAAAGGACTCAACATTAATACTTTACATGACACAGAGTCCCCTCTGGTTGGTAATTTTAGTAGTAAACTCTATGAATGGAAAATAAAAAGAATTGTTTCAATATATTACGGCCACGTGTAGAAGTCAAAGTCAGCGCCTTGCTCCAGACCTGTAACCGTAAAAATTTAGGGATGGAATAGGTATAGAATTTATTATGGACAGTGCGTGCATTTGCCATAACTTTGTCCTTCTGGCTTTCAACGGCTTTGTGACTTTGGAAATCGATCAATTTTCGACAAAATATTGCCCCATATAAGTGCAAACGATTCGCAGCGATTTTGCGTGTGCGCCGAGACTCATTGCATTGTCGCGGTTAGAAAACTATGGTTGTCTCGAAGTTCAGAAAGATAAAGCGTATAGTAAACAAAGCCATAGGAACGTCCGAAGCCAGAAGCACGAAAATATATACAAATCCATGTATTAGCTACAATGACAGTTGAACGATCGCTGCGCCAGAGATTTTTCTAGTAATTTTTGTCAGGAAACTCTATGTATTACATCGTGGCCTCCGATGGTGCGCGCCGTTCAATCTAGGCCTTGCAATGGTTCCACTGCTTTTGTCATTGTATATCGCACGAAGTCGCGCCCAAGGTATCGCCGGTATCGACCACTTGGCTGGGCAAATGATAAGAAGTGAATAAAATTGGAGGAGAGAGGGAAATCCACAAAATACTGCCACTGATTTGTATGTACAAGAAGAGAGCGTTAATAAAGTTCATTTGCATAAATACTGCCGTTTCATGAGTGCGTCAGCTCTCTGTCGTGACGACGAATTTTAAGAAGTGCTGAACAACAACAACAACAACAACAACAACAACAACAACAACAACAACAACAACAACAACAACAACAACAACAACAACAACAACAACAACAACAACAACAACAACAACAACAACAACAACAACAACAACAACGACGACGACGACGACGACGACGACGACGACGACGACGACGACAACAACATAAATAAGTAAATAAGTGAATAAATAGGTAAATAAATAAATAACAGAAAAATTTCCTTTCAATACTCGTTAAACGTTATCCCGTGGCAGGACCCGGTCCTCGAAGGATTCAGTAACCCGAACACGACCCTTAAAAGACAAGCGAGTGACGACGTCCGCGGTGTGCTTTAACTGCGTTGCTGCACAGTATGAAGCAAGCAATTGGTTATCCGTTAGACCTTGACTCAGGTTTTTGCATGAACGAGTCGAGTTATCGCGTCTCCTTGTTTGTACATGATCAATCTGTATACAGCCCCACTGCATTGCGAAGCAGGTAGCTTCAATTAACGGAAAACGGAGGAAACGGAGTCAAGCATGACAAACACTTCATTTCTCCCACTTATTTTTGATAAAGACCTAGTTATCATCATTCATCTGATTCAATACCTCATGATACCTGCATGCTCCGTACTCCAGCGCGAATGCCGTATTCTTCTTCCTGAGGTAACGAGGTGGCATGCGTCAGTAATTAATTAAACTGCGGGAATTAACGTCCCAAATGTAGTGAAGCGCTTTGAATGAACTTTTACCCACCTGGGGTTCTTTAACGTCCAGCCAAAGGATGGTATACATGAGTGCGTTTCCATAATTCAACCCCATCGCAATGCGGCCGCCGCGTTAGGTAATCGAACCCGGGACCTCCAGCTCAACAGCGCAACGCCGTATCCACTGGGCCACCGTGACCAGTCATCATCATCATCATCATCATCATCATTTCATGTTCGCTATAGGACGAAGGCCTCTCCCTGCGATCTCCAATTAGAGGCCTTCGTACCGTGACTGGTAGGCATCGGTAATTAGCGCGACGAACTGATCGAATGTATAATCAAGTTAAAGCGCACACTTCTATGCTCAATGATTGTTGCACAAGAAATATTTTCTTACGCTGACCATGGTCTCGCACTTACGAAGTTTTTTTGCGCATGGTTTCCAGAAAGTCAGCTGCTATATTTAGTGGCCAATGATTTACAAATTCACAAGCTGATTTCGCTCACAACCGGCATATTTAATTTCGCTCAGAGAAGATGGGTGATAATTGGCAGTTTGAGCAGAACATCGCTTACGCTCCGCTTCGCTCACATTTCGAGCGCACCGGTGGCTGAATAAACTGCGCCGATTAACCAGACGAAACTGCAGTCTAAGTGGAGCGGACCATGAGCGCTCTGCTAAAACTGTCTATTTAAGCCGGCCTGACTATATATATATATATGCTTCCAGCATCATCTGCAAGTTTACAAAGTTTTTCACGCATAATGAAGGGTGTTCCAGTTAACTTAAGCCAATTGAGGTTTGAAAATGTACCGAAGAACTGTATACGCAGCACGCGATTAAATGCATATTGTTGGCTATTGTATGGAACAAGTCACACTCTTTTTTTTTCTTGTATTCTGCTTAATTGCATAATCAGTCAAGATTATTTAACCAACAGCTCAAGTATTACCATTACGTAAAAACTTCGAGTGAGAAAGTTGCAGAGCGCCCCAGTAAATATCTAATTTAGCAGCTTCTAACTTCCTACTCGTTACGTAATATTTTTTTCTGCGTCCTAAAGAAAGCCTGAGAAATATGAATACTACTACTAATAATAAAGGACGCGGCATACCCGCTTGCGCGTGGTGATTTTCAACCTTGGCCAATATTAGACGGGACACCGCTCATATCACCAGCGGATATCTGTAAAAACAGTGGTGGAAAGTTTGTGGGTACACGACAGATCCGTGTCTTCATACTTGATAGAGGGTTTGCTGCTGAGTTGCTTAGTCACGCTGCTTCGCCTATAGCCCCACGTGGAGCATTACACAACCCGCACGGTGTCAAGTCAGGGTTGCAACATCGAGAGTTCACGCGAGCGCTTTCACGCGCAGACATCCAGACGACGCACTTCTGCCGTCTGTCTGAAACGGTCACGGATGTCTGCTCTATAGTCTGCTATCTCTAGCGCGGCAAAATAAATCTATCTATCTATCTATCTATCTATCTATCTATCTATCTATCTATCTATCTATCTATCTATCTATCTATCTATCTATCTATCTATCTATCTATCTATCTATCTATCTATCTATCTATCTATCTATCTATCTATCTATCTATCTATCTATCTATCTATCTATCTATCTATCTATCTATCTATCTATCTATCTATCTATCTATCTATCTATCTATCTATCTATCTATCTATCTATCTGAGACATACATATAACCTGTAAGATCAAACTACATCGCATATGATGTGATGTGCATGCGAAATTAGAAATCTGCAGCTGAAGTACGGCCTCGGCTAGAAGTTCCCAAAGCAGATGCTCGTAAGCGTTGTACGCGAGAAACGTTTAAAAGTGTGCGGTTCGATTGCAGCCATGCCGGCAACTGAAATACTTAATGCAACTGCTCGAAAGAAACAACTTCTCTGGAAATCGTTGTCTCTTTTTTTCTCAAATTAGCTTTTTTTTTTTTTTTTTTTTTTTACCATTGTGGAGGCGTAGATTCTCGGACCAAACCGTGGCTCTCAAAAAAGATGCCAAGGCCACAGGCAACCGACAGATGAACGTTAAGGGAGCGCGCGCCAGAGCTCGGGCCGACTCGCGCCACTGGCAGCGTATTTTATTCGGCCGTCGCCGAAAAGCGAGTAATAAGATACAAGTAATTCAAAGTATGCACTGACTTTCTGGAGACACATATAATACGAGTATAAACGCAACAAACGCTGCTAAGAGAGGGCAGGCTGCTGCTGCCTCGGGAGTTAGGGCATGAGTTTGGGGTTGCCCCTCCACTTTTCCCTTAATCATATAGCTGCCAAACAAGTTAGATTCCCCTGAAAACCTGTGCCGATCCATCGAGAGGAGCTGATAGAAAGGGTCGGTCTTTGATAGACGCCATATACTGGAGGGCTTCGAATTAATTCCCCCCCCCCCCCCCCCCCACCGGGGGGGTCTTTGCCATGCGCCCAAAAACATGGTACACGTTTGTTCTTTTTTTTTTCTTCCCCCCATTCCGCCCTCATAGGAATGCGGCCGCCGGGGCCAGGCATCGAACCCGCTACCTTGTATAGAGAAGCGCAATTCCAAATCCTCTGGACCAATTGATAAGTGCTTCTACAACCGATCAATTTGTTCTGTACAAGAAGCGAATGCTTCGCGAATCCGCAACACCACAGTTTCGATGGCACCGTTTCTGCGTGCAATCTCTGTATGTTCAGTGGCAAACGCGGGTCGTCGCTTTAGCCACCCGGCAACCCCCCCACGCTCTGCGACTCGACCGCCACTGCGCATTTCACGGCCCATCGCGGTGACCCTAAGCGCCCCGTCGTCGACTTTTTTTTCTCTCCCGAACTCGACTGAGCCGCGCTCGACGTCGCGCCATACGCAAACACCCCCGAAACCGCGCGGGACCCCGTCGCACTCGCTCGCTCGCTCGCTCGTCCAGCGAAAAAGGTGCGCGACAGGTGTCCGCGATAAGGGCGCGCGGCGTTGCGTGTTCGCGCCCTGTTTGCGCTGCTCGGTGGCCCAGCAATCCGAGAGCGCCCCTTTTACGAGCTAATGACGGGGCCCCGTTATCAGCGAACAGCCCCGCGGAGCCGGCCCCGTACACGCGGGATCAAAACAAACATCACGTTGCTCCTCCTGGACGTCCTCGCCTCGGACAAGATAAGAAGCGCTAGCTGCGCTCCCCGCAGATAAGCGGGCCGGCCAGCGCGCGCCTCGGCGCTCGCGGGATGTGCCCGCCCTTGTCTC
Organism: Dermacentor silvarum; assembly: GCF_013339745.2. Lineage (NCBI taxonomy): Eukaryota > Metazoa > Arthropoda > Arachnida > Ixodida > Ixodidae > Dermacentor > Dermacentor silvarum. The sequence continues at coordinate 38,665,445 of NC_051157.2, forward strand.
GCAGGTCCCGGCCCACGGTTGGCGTCACGTGGACGCCGGTGACCGGACGTTGCGCGCCCCAATTCGAGGAAACCCGTGCGGTTCTCCGCTCGTGCGCGTGGCTCGTGTATAGGCGGTAGCGATCCCTGGGACGCACGTACGGGAGAGCGGGTACCCCGCGTTAATTGTCTTTGCGGTGACTTGTAAATTGAATGCCGTTTCGCTCGTATATTACAGGGAGTTCGCTGCGCCTGCCCGGTCGCTGACATTGCGGAGCTTATTTTTTCGGCAGTCATTGCTGTGTCTAGCATACTTTTTTTCTTATTATTAAAACAGTTCAAAGTAGTGTGACGTGGCGATTCACTAAACGTACTGGAGAGGTCCCATATTCGTGCGAGGTAACAAGCAGTGTGCATGGTAGCACAGGGTAGTATTGATGTAGTGATAACTGGTACTAAGGTATAGCAGTATCAGGATATAGTATAGTGCTGGTAGTATGTCGGTAGATACCGGTCTTCGTGACTCACTGAGGGTCCCATTGTCATGTTGGAGGTAGGGGAGACAGCTGCATATAGGGCTGGTAATTAATAATTAGCGTTTGGCATCCCAAGCTATACATGGTCGGACTATGAGAGAGCTAGGCTTCAATATAGGCTTAGTATAGGCTCAGTGGTGCGTTCCGGAATACTTTTCTCGAATGGAGTTTCTCAACCTGCTCCTATAAACCTACGTAACGGGCATTTTCGCATCCCGCCTTCAGTGAAATGTTACCGCATCAGCCGGGATTCGATTCTGCAACGTCATGTTCAGCTGCGCTTTGTAAGCCTTCGAAGCAGGTAGAGATGCGTACAGGCAACACACGGGGGAGGGTCTGCGAGCACCTGACCCAGGCGACAGAGTAAGGCTCCGCCGCGAGACAATAGATCGTCCATGCTTCATAAATAGTCATTGCGAAATCGCAATGACTGGCATGAAAGGATACAAGACCAGCGTGTGCACTGTCGCCTTCCTGTCCGTCCTTGCGGTTTTGAGCTACAAACATAGAATATGTCGGACCAACATTGGGCAAACCTCCACCCTACACGTCATACGACCCCGTGGCCGCGTGGTTGAGACCCACGCACCATATTGATATGCATGCGTTGCAACAAAGGGGCCAGGATAGCGCGCGCACACCGAATGACCACGGAACTATACGTATATATATACAGGCGATTGCGCGCATTCACTCTCGCTTGGTCGGACTAGCATTAAAAGATATACGAAATTTTGCAAGTGCGCTTCCCCACACATCTAGTTTGGCTCATGCAAGATGGCGGACGTCGCCTTAGAAATGTAAGTAAAGCAGCAGCACACGAGCAGGTGCAGTTATCGTTGCCACCATCTCTTTACATCCTCACTGTTCGCAAACGTACCCACGGCTCACTGGTGCCATCAGCGGGAGATCCGCCATCTTGTGTAGGGCAGCTTAATAGTGTGAAAAAGCATATATATACTTGCAGTATTTTACATATCCCGCAGTCTGCGTGGAATGGGTTACATTGCTGTAACACCTGCTTTACTAAGTTAGTGTCCGCTCAAACAGATGTTTTAAAACATTCCCCGTGAAAAATGGCTCCGTTCCACTTTTCGAGGTGGATTTCCGGAAGAGGCGGCTATTACCTACACGATAAATCGCCACGCTCAGCTAGCTAATTAAAAATGTTCACTAATTTGCTTTTATTGCTATTTACTTTAGGGTGTATACGTTGGAATTGCGAAACTGAAGCAGTGATGAACTCCTGTCTGCTTATCAAATATCCCAAGGCTCACCACGTTTGAGATATCCGTCCTGATCAAAGCGCTAAATTATGCAGTCGCGTCGAAGTGAATACTGTCCCGTACTGCGAGTAAGAGGCTTTTTGGAGATTGCAACTGACAAATAATGAATTGTAACGACGATGTATTTCTTGGCACATCTTTAAGGAGGGCTATCTCGATAGCTGTGCTATGTCTTAGGATTGCTGTAAGCAGACACGAATTTGCTACTGCTCCCTTTCGATCTCGCAATTGCTGCATGTGCCCTAAAGTTAATAATTAAAGAAAAGCTTATTAGTGGAACGTTTTTAATTAGCTAACGGAGAATGAGATTTCTCGTGCATGTAATGTCCACCTATTGAGGTAATCCACCTGAACAGGCCGGATTGTATCAAATTCTCGAGGTGATATTGAATCCAAGCTTTCCTCTGCATTTGAGAGCTTCTGCACTTGCGTGTCTTGTAATGAGTACAAGTGGTTAGTCACCCTCGGCGGGTGAGAAACTGTGACTATAAAGCAAGTCTATGCGCAGCGCACGAATACCTGAGTCACGAACGCACCAACAAGGTTGTCAACGCACGGCTCGTTCTTCGTGAGCCTTGCTCCGTAATGACAGGACCAATCAGCTGAATTGAATATCCTAGGCCAAAAGATTCGCGATACAGAGCATTCGCCAGTATGTCCCCGTTTTGCGTTTTACGGGTCGCGAAATTACGGGGTTTCGCTCTAACGCACCAATCAATACACTGTCCCAAAGAAGCGCTTTACCGCAGTAACGCAGTTGTTGTGGCAAAGTGCCCTTTCGGTCAAGTGGATGGCTGCTGGGGCACGACCCGTACGCTGACAGCCTCATCTTCGACCAATTCTGCGTTGTATTTGCGTAAGTTTTGTATATAATGTTATATTTATCGTGTGAATATCGTTTCGTAACATGCTTTTGTGATACATTATGCATTTTAGCTTGCATTTCCTTGCGCTGCAGGCTTCAACGTAATCTTGAGCTCGCCCGGCTTCTCTGCATCGGGCGCATGCAGGCTCGCAACTACACTCCGATCGGCGTCTTAGCGCTCTGGTACATTTGATTTCACTGACCTTTTTCGATTAAAACCGAACTTAAAATGAAAATGGCGTACTTTCTTGTGTTTCAAGCGAAGTCGTTGAACTCTAATTGTATTGCATCTCGTCTTTCTATATTAATAAAGGCTAATATTTAAAGCGAAGCTTTCTTTGCCTCTTCTCCCGACTTTCCGGGCGCTGCTGCTGTGATGGTCTTGCTGGCGCGCGCTGGATTTCTTGCAACACCACCAGGTGGAGCTCGCCTGCGCGCATCCCGACCGGTGCTGCCGCGGCAGCGTTTCACAGTCTGTGCGTATGGCGCGTGCTGTGCTTGCTTTCCTATGCGACAAAAATGCTGGACTGTGGAGGTCGCGTGATGGGCTGTGATAGTGTATAAACATTACAATCGTCCATAGCCTGAAAAGAGTGCTTGCAGCTGGCGTCTCAACACCGTGCTATAGCCACGTATGCAAAAGGAGCACGTAAACACGCGCCTGCAAAATGAATCCAAAGCGTGCACTCGGCGCCGAGGACACCCAGGCCCGAAAGAAGCGTCGCGCGGAACAGGAGCGTCTTCGCTGCGCAGCGAAACGTGGTGCAGACCGCGAATGTATGCTGGCTCGAAGACGTGAGGCAAGGCAACGACGCGTGGCGGCCATGAAAGACAACGAGCGTCGTGAGTACACGACCAGAAGGGACAAGCAGAAAAATAATTATCGTCAATCAAAACAAACAGCACACAGAGCTTCGCTTACATCAATTCCCACAGTGCGTGGGGTTATGTTTTTATATTATCATACGTTTTTATATAACATATTATCATATGTTTTCTTATTATTATTCACAACCAGTGGTGCACCGACTAGGGGGGGGGGGGAGGGGGGGGGGGGGGAGGGGGGGAGGGGGGGGGAGGGGTTCTAACAGCTACAGGCGACGAGATTATGTTCTTGCTGTCTGCTACTGCTGCCATCTCGCTAACTAAAACAAGCTTCACGTCTTTTATATTCCAACAATGCGTTGGATCTGCGTGTTCTCAATTCAACAGGTAACACGCTGCAAAGAACAGGAAGAACAGGAGCCGGCTAAGTACACCCTCGAATCGAAGAAGACAGTGCTCCGAAGTGGCTAAGCGCGTACTGCGACGCCAGGCGGACTATTCTGTAAGCGTCCACCTATAGTGGACATGTCCATTTCGTCTGGTGCTGAAGTTCTGATTGGCTGGGCTGGGGTATGCGTCAGAAGGAGACAGGCGCTTTCAGCCAATCAGCACTCCAGCAGCAGACAAAATGGACATGTCCACTAGGTGGACACTTGCCGAATAGCCCCCCCCCCCCCCCCCCCCCCCCCCTCCCAGGCATCAGCTCATTCGAGAAGCGTGATAGACTGGGCTAAAACTGACTTGGCACTGTAAAGGAAGCCAGCTCGCAAACAGGAAAAGGGGCAAGGACACAGCGAAGCGCGTCTTCTTAATTGCTTTTATCTAACCTTGTTTGCGCCGTGTTTTTCTTCGCAATGCATAACGTATGTGCTCTGCTGGTGACCCGAGCTCTACGCGGTTGCCCCCTGATTCTGCGCAGTGCTGCTTATCTCAGTGTGATACTCGACACTTTATTCTTTCGCGCATGTATGCGCGGATATTTTGTGTTTATTTGGCCAAAGAGTCTTAGGCCAGTAGCAGAAGCTGACTTAGGCCCGGCTCCGGACTACTTCTATGCCTTCGTTCAAATAAATTATTTCACTCAATCAAATAGAATAAATACAGCTGCGGTAACCGTATATTATAGCACACAGATAAGTAGTAAAAGATGACGAAACGAAGTTGTTCTCCCACTTCTTTTGTCTACGATTACCGTTTCATGTTTGAACAACATATCGCATATCGGATATCGCAAGAGCGATATCGCTGTTATCGCTCTTCCAAAGATTTTTATGTCACTAATAGTTTAACGCAGCTTTTTTCTATTTTAAACTTCTTTCTAATTGCTATAGGTCCTCCTGGTATGACTTCTGAATGGCGTATTATTCTTTCTGTTCAATATATCAAGTTAAAAAAATTTTATCATTTTGTGTGCGTCCTTTATCGCTGCTACCTGATTTTTCAGCCCTATCCCACCGTGGGTATACATGGCATAAATGAGATCGATCCAATAAGAACAGTACTTCTTTGTGTGCGGTATTTACAGCTATAGATTCTCTCGCAATTTATTCACTCACGTACTCCCCCAACTCTCCACCCTATATATCACATTGCGTTGCTTGCGTTTGCGGCCATATTACGCTGTCTTGTAATATCAATAATGTCCCATGACAGAATGAGAGATGACAGGAATTGAACCCGCGACCTCGAGCTCAGCAGCAAAACGACATAGCCACCGAATCACCGCGGCTGGTTGGAGCGTGACTCTCAAGCGAATAACGAAGGTCAAAACTGGTCCACCTGAGAGTCAAATTGAGTCGGACATAGTCGCATTATTTCGGGCTTGGGTAAATTAGCTAAGACTGTTAAAGTAATCCTTCAGAAATCTGTTTTCCTTGATCTCGCTGTAATAACAGGTTGGTCACTAAAAAAAGAAAATGGAGCTCACAGATCGATTTCTTTTTCCTCTTTGATTTCGCATCGGAACCCACACCGCCAACGTTTTGATTACATTTTAGATTACTACACGCATGTTCTTTCAAGCTCGCCCACCGCACACGTATTTTATGGAATATAAATATAGGCACTTTATTAACGATGATTGACCTTTACACGCAGCACAAAATAAGCAACAGCAAATTTATAACAGCAGATATTTTGGAAGCAACACGTTGTTTTTAGATCGCAGTGACTTTCAGGAAATTATCTGTGTAAACTTGCTGAAAGGCAGGTTCTTGCTCTTGCGTCCTTTCACCATCGGAGGCCGCCGATCGAAATATTTCTACCGACAGAATTTATTTTCGCAAAACTTGACGCAACTTTCGTAAAATCGTATGACTAGCGGAAATTGGTACACCTTACTAAAAATTCGGGAGGGTTGGTAGATACGTATAGCGTTAGAGAGGGACATTCGTCCTGTTTAAAGATACAGTAAAGATAAACGTGCAGCTGAGCGCAATTATCAAATTATGTCACGATACATACACGTTGAAGAAAGAAAAATTCGTGCTATTTGATTCGACAGTTGCCTTTATTGATACTTAAACGAAACTCACCGAAAATGGACATTCAAGCATTTCAAACTCACTCAAACGCAATCAAAGTTTCAGCTGCGAGGGCAAAGAAGCTTCTTTAGCGTTCTCTGGCAATATATAGTTCACTCGCTTGTTAGCATGCATGTCAGCTGCAAAGAAGACGCGCTCACGTGGCGTTTATCTTGCCGGGTCACGCAGCGCCTTCCTTATAACTGGCGTTATGTCCCGTACAAGAGAGTCCTGCGCACGTCACCGCTTCAGTGGTCTTAGTCTTCTCCTTTTTGGAGTTTTACGTGCCAAAGCCATTTCTGATTATGAGACACGTGGTATTGAAGGGTTCCGGAATAATTTTGACCACCTGGGGTTCTTTACCGTGCACTACAACGCAAGCACACGGGCAAGCACACGGGCACGCTCGTCGTCGGTGGTCTCCTTCCGGCGCCGCCGCGAACATTCCCTTTCCTGTTCACACCGTCGTTCTTGGTAGGCACGCTGTTCTTCTTCAGACCGCACAACACGCGGCCTACCCATTTCACACTCGGAGCAGAACTGAGGAAAGGAGCCTACGTAGAGCATGACGTCAGGAGACAGAAGACACTCAGATTGCTAGGTACTAGTTTGAATACGCCGGATGGCGTACACGTGCATGGTGCGAGCGTAGACATGGCCGACGCGGGTCAGAGTGTAGTATCTGTTCTTATCAGCTTAATATCTGATACGGGTTGTATTTGGACCCAAGATATTAA
>NC_051157.2:38677193-38703782 GCF_013339745.2 Dermacentor silvarum
TTCAACCGGACTGGTACCCTCGATTGATTAGTTGTCTGTCGCTGCCTCCCTTTTAGGAGCAAATATGCTCGTTTTCTTTATCTGTTACAGCCTATAAAAACTGTGCTTTTCGGGTCTTTCTAAAGTACATGGGATGTATCACCTCTTGCCTGTTTAATGCTCGCATACGATGTTAACTCGCTGAAATAAATGGCATGTATGAAAAAAAGAGAAACAGTGGCTGAGATGTATAAAATCCTGCACTGCTAATCTGTTGGTCGTAATTAAGTTCGAATCCTCGAGGCACAATAACAATATTTCTTTAGAATTTTTTCGCAAATGATAATGAAATTCTAGTGATGGACAACGGGCAGCCATCATAATTACCTGGGTAGTGAGCCCATGCATAGCAGCTGTCGCTGTTAGAATATATCACTATATAACGTGAGCCGCATGAATTAGGGCGCCAAGAACGTATACACAGTTCTGACAAATACCACTAATTTGTCAACGTGGCTCCAGAAACACTTTCGTAAATATTTTATCACTATCACGTGAGCTGTAAACCATAATACATTTTATTTGTGTATGCACTTTAGACATTATAATATATGTATACCGCATACACGATTGCGACATCTGTTTTTAGTGACGAGTTAGGTGACGAGCCGCGTTTACATTAATGCGACAGTGACGCATATAGAGTTTAGCTAGCGCATGGCATCCATGTAAACAGCCCTAACGCGCTATGAAAGCGAATCGCATTAATGGGTCAGGAGAGGGTCATTCAAGATGGGATAACTTGTCTCGCGCCATGAATGTAAACGCTGGCGTGTCTCATTGAGGGACAGAGACGGCTGCCTCCGTGCGCTCTGTACTCAAATCGGCAGGAAACATGTCTCCGGCTTGTTTCGAATCGAGGAGAGGATGTGTCACACCAACACGCTGTCGCACAGACACAGTATATACGTGATGCGCTAAGACATGCGATACGCTATAGTGTCGTATTCATGTAAACGCGTGGATGCGATGCTCCGGAATAGCGATGCGAAACCCCACTGTCGCGTTAATATAAACGCGGCTATATAGCGGCTATATGCCATTCGGCTGCTACGATTGAAGTCTCGGATTCCTGGTTGACTGGCGCGGCCGCTTTCCGATGGAGGTAAAATGCCGAAACTCTCGTTTACTGAGCTTTGGGTGCAATTTAGAATCTCGCGTGGATAAAATTACCCCACATCCGTCTATTTCGTATACGGCGCAACTTGTAGAGCAGAATCGTGGGTTTGACCCTTAATTACGCATGTGGCGCGTATACGTGGCACTCTGCGTATATGCATATAACGGTGTTTCAGAAATTGAGATCGATTTTTTTTACTTTAAGTATATAAGGAAAGGTATACTTGAGCGGCTTCCTCTGGGTTGCTCTTATAGCACAGCGGCGTACATATTAAAATGACTCGATGCCGTAATTTGACAAGCGACCATAAAGATTAGGCTAACTTTTCACTGAAAGTGCATACGACGATCTATCCCAAAGCGAGACACAATTGAAGCTCCGGGCCGTTGTCCGAATATTTCATAACGGTTTCCAGACTGACTTGCGCGTCACACGAGGGCTTTTACCATATAGGGCGTGACAGCTGCGCTCTTTTTCATATCAGTGTCCTGATTGAAATTGTCCGGAATCCGCGTTCCTCCGCAGAAATGATCAGCGCCAGCGTTTTGCTATTCTATAGAGACGATTATGAATACTGATTGGGGGGGGTCCAAGCGTAGCGTTAAACTTCATTCCGTACTAAATTAGTTTAAAAGGGCAATAATTCGAATGTTTGTAACCTCTTGTCAAATTACTGCATCAAGTCTCTTGTTTTCTCTCTTTTTTTCTTCTTTTTTGCTGTGCGTGATTACAAGATTGCTTGCTGCTTGCATGGTTTAAGCATACTTACAGAAAACAATGTGCCTCTTTTGACTTCGATATTTGCACGACCTAATTTCCCCACTAAAAGTCATTTTTAGACTTCCCTCAACCTCCCATTGAGTGATAATATTTACGGAAAGCGCAGACTTGTGTACTCAGGAGCTATAGATATGAAATTTTTTCACCACTGAGTATTAGCAACAGCGTACACTTCATAAGCTATGCTAAACAATACCTTAAACGTGACACATACACTTTACCGTTATAAACCAAGTTGTTTCTGTATTGTACGCTATACTATTACCATTCTCTGAATTTCCGTGTTTCCTTTGGTGATTGTATATCTCGTGTATTTCTACAGTATTGTAGTACTACTCTAACATTTTTTATAAATTATTCCTGTACGCTCGTACATAAAGATGACATACGCTGTATTACGTAGCATGCTTATCGACATTGTGTGACCCTACTGCTAGCCTGGTCGACTAAGGGCCCAGATGGTCATTATGCAATACCCCGACTTGTATAACTAAATATAATTCTTTTCCTAACATGGACGCTGCTGTCGTTAAAGCAAGATCTCGAAGAAATCGCGTAGTTAGTTCACCTTCTTGACGTATATTCGAGAAATTTCGAACCCATTTTTCCGAAACACCTTGTATACATTTTCGTTTTTTTTTTTTTTTGGCCTCATAATCGATATGTCGCCTTGCGGCGTCGGCTTCAGCAGGCCTGTAGATGCATGGTGACACGCGGCAGAGGTGAGCGCGCTTCGCAGCAGCGCGCGGGTCGCCTTCAGCCACACGTCGCGCCAAGGCAAGGGCGAGAGCGCGACTGTGGGCGGTACCGCAGGCACCAACGGTCACCTCGAATGTGCGCTTCCCTTCCCGAACTGTGATTTGTACCACCCACCCAGACATCGGCTGACGCACGCGCAGTTTCCTGTCGGTCGTATATACTAGCTGCGCCGTTTTTTTTTTTTTTCCTTTCTTTCTTTAAAAGCAAACACCCTGCATGTCCCTCGAAAGAACGTTGGCTCACCATCGTCACGTGACACTGCAGACAAGGAGCGCGTTCACGTGGTCCTGCAGGATCCGTGTTCTCTATTGCCTTCGCCGACGAGTGCGTATCCCCCCCTCTAAAAATATAAAAAACAACAGCGAGGCTTCTTCAAACTGTAGTGTGCTCGGAGGAATTGCGGTTCTTCTACTTTGTTGTATGTAGTGGAAGCCGGACGACAACGACACATTCGACAAACACACAGCGCTGTCTAAGGCGCCTTTCTGTGTCCTTGTCGTTCTGCCTGCGCTACGACAGAGTAGCCGATGCCATACCAACAAGCCCAAGTGACTACCCTCATTCACTGGAATTGCGGTGTTAGCTGTGGCCTACGAATATGCATGTCATACCAGCACACATTGAAGCGCGATCAAGAATAAACCAATCAGAATACCTGGTACGCGCAATGAGATGGGAGTGCAACGTGGAATCACTATGTAGACGGTGTCTGAGCATGGCTTATAGTCCCAAACGCCAAGGGCACGTTTTGGGGCCTATATAAAGTATGCGAGCCACGATTGCAAACGCTGTAGAACCTGGAAAGGCAACACACAATAGTTTTAGACTTCTTCGCGTTTGAATTTACGCTGATAGTACGTTTGTTTTCCAGCTTCGCGACAATGACACGACCATCGGCAAGTATCCTGTACGTAGTCAACCCTGCACTCCCTTTACGACAGCGACCACTGGTATACCGACACATCATTCACTGTCATCGATCGTTCACTCCGTGAAGAGTGTCATTCGCGCAAACTGGTTACATAATATGCCACACAATGTGAATATATTATGGCTTTTTATAGGTACTTTACGTTTATGTATCTATTCAACATAACCTGCCTTCTTTTCTTCTTTCTTGAGAACATAATTTTTGTTTTATAAATCGCCAGTGGCAGTGTGCGTAATTGTTCCGCTTATTATTCAGGTAGATATCTGCACGAGGTGAAAGTTACCTTCAAGAGATATAGAAATGTCAAGGTAGCTAAATAAAATATTCACTAATTAGTTCTTGAATTATTCGCTTTCGCAACATTTTGCTTTTGCGAAATTAAAGTGGAGCAGTAGCGAAGTCATGTCTGCTTAGAAAAAAGAAAACATTTTGTAAGACTAGCACCATACTCGAAAAAAATCGTCTTTAAAATGTGCACGGAAAACATTTGCCGTACCAGTTACCGGTTTTCCCAAAAGCCTTCCTCGAGCAGTTCGGGAAGATCTTAACCCAAACGCCAAGGCATTTTCTGGCATATTTTGGGGATGGGTATATTTCGAAAGTGGTGCTAGTCTTAGGGTTTCTGCTAAGCATGACATCACTTCACTAGTGAACTGCAACTTGTGCCATAAATGGAATAAATAAAGAAAAGATAATTAGTGAATATTTTTATATATACCTCTGTAGAGAACGTTACTCTTCCCAACACTGCTTGTTCGCTTACAGTACGCTCTCATAATATATATATATATATATATATATATATATATATATATATATATATATATATATAATACTGCGCGGTGAATGGTTGTAGCATGAACGACATACACGCTTCACAGATGTCATAGCGAGCATGCATGGCCCAAGTGTCAATTATCTCAAATGCATGGTACCATGCATTTTTGCTTGGGAATCCCACATGTCGACATCTTGAACATTCTACGTATGACGTAAATTTTTACATGTCCTTACAAAGAGTACACTTTGACGTACATTCGGACGTGAGTAAATGAAATAATAATTGTACGCTTCTCCGTGTCTACAAATGAACGGGAAAGCTTGGTGAAGATTCTGGTGAGAAAATAACGCTTTTTTTTCGCAATAAATGAATCAGTAATTAAGGGTCACTTATAAGCGACGTTCATCACGAGCCGATCTTAAGAAAATATGTAAAGACACGTGCGGCAGCGTGAGCGCAGCCAAATATAAATGTCGGTGTTTGCATCGGCTCCATAAACCGTAGTTATTGGGGTAGTATTCAGACATTGCCAAATTCCGCTGTATTGTCGAACTTTCGATCTTGTCAGCATTGATTGAGGCAGAGGGCTCCTACGGCCTATCTGATTGGCTCAAAATTCTACCATTACACAATTTGACAATAAGGCGTAATTTGACAACGTACAGAATAGCACCCCTAAAGTTCGTTTCACCTGCACACTGCCCAGCCGCGCATAAAAGTTGGCTTACCGATCTCCTTGAAAATAAAGCTATGTAGTCGCTTTATCCCGCTACTTGTACGAATCTGTCGAGGAGGAAGTGAAAGAAAGAAAGAAAGAAAGAAAGAAAGGAAGAGAGAAAGAAAGAAAGAAAGAACGAAAGAAAGAAATAAAGAAAGAAAGAAAGAAAGAAAGAAAGAAAGAAAGAAAGAAAGAAAGAAAGAAAGAAAGAAATCAGGCAAGTAAGCAAACAAAGGATTGCACAGCCAGATATGGAAAGGAAATTGGAAGACGTGACGTTTGGCGATAGAAAAGGCAATAGTATAGATTAGAGCACAGATACATGTCAATTATATTCTAGTTTAGATCGCGAGGAAGAAGTTAAGTTCGACAGGTCACGTGACGCGTAGAACTAAAATGCTGCTAAGGGAAGGAAAACGCAGTTGGGGATGGTAGAGGAGGTAGAGTGATTGATGTTGAAGCCGAATAGGGTTAAATCAGAGACCCGTGGAAGAAGCATTTGCCCTTCATCGAACTTAAAATAAAGAAAAGGCCGATGGCGACATAACGCATTTGGAAACAGGTGTCGCCTAATTGGGCTCTCTGGCATCTATCGTTCTGCGATCCCATATCGCGACATGCAGGCCGCGGAACATTTAGGAAGAACAGGTCGCCGAATAGCGGAAAAAGCGGAATAGCGGCTCACCTCGTCCAGTTCAGTGCAGGGGCCCCCGACATGAGCCTCGCCTCGTCTGTCACGCTGTCGACAGGATGAACGCTAACAGACCCGCACAACTATACATCCACACCTTGTTGACCCCCACGTTGAGAAAAAAACGACAGTGTATACACTATAAGCGAAGCTTGAGAAACGTGAGTGTGTGTCATTTAGGGAAGCCCCGTCTATAGTGTGCTTGCGTGAAACGGCGCGGGTCAAACGACTACCCCGGAGAAGGGGGTGTCACCGGAAAGCATCATCGACGCTGCATACGGTAAAACAATAAACGCGGGCGGCGGCGGCGGCCCGTTGTGTGTGCTCTTCGATACAGCGCCATCCACGGCCCAGCGCCAGCTCGCGCAGACCCGCGCGGGTAGCGGCTGCAGGCCGTGAATCGGGGCCCTCTCATCTCTCGCCTTCCAACCGCGGACGGGCCACCCCGTAAATCAGCGGCGCAAGCAGCGCTGCCGTCGCGTGCCCCGCGAGGCGGTACGCGCGGGGCCGGCCCACGGCCTGGGCGGTCCCCCCGGAGGCGGGGTCCAATGGGCCCGCTAGGCCGTCCGGGGCCGCGCCGCTCACCGCGACCGCTCGCCGGCAGCAGAGCTCACCATGTTCCCGGCGCGGCAAGAAGTTGGGCCCGCGGCGGCCGCTTTCCAGTATGCGGCGGCCACCTGCTACCCGACCAGCTGCTCGCCGCCCCCGCAGTACGCGGGATTCGGACCCGCCGTGCACGGGGGCCTGGTAGACGCCGTCGACTGGACCGGGGGCGGCGGCTACCGCTACGATGACTGGGCCGCCCTGCAGCAGCAGCAGCAGCCGCAACCCACGGCGCAGGGCCTGTACGGAGGTTACGCGGCGGTGCCCGAACCCCCAACCACGAGCCCGGACTCCGGCCTGGCCCCGTCGGATCTGAGCGGCGGCACGCCCTCACCGGGACTTGTGCAGCCGCAGCCGGTGTCCAGGCCGGCGCCCGCACGGTCGCCCTACGAGTGGATGATGAAGCCCTCGTACCAGGTGCAGCCGAACCCCGGTGAGCATCTCCTCCACTGTATACGCCTGCCCGGTGCGACCGTGCTCTTGTTCATCAGAGAACGTGCTCTTGTTTCTCGCGTCATCTGGTCCTGCGACCATACGCCCCCCAGAATGGATTGAACGCGGTAGTGTTATCCTTATATAAGGTCCCTCGCGAACCCCCTGGTTCGTCCACTTCGCGAACGTCAGTGGGGTCCAAGCAGAGGACGGGAGGCTCTCTTCATTTGGAGATACGTTTTTTTTTTCATATCCGTGACACTCGTCGACGGGCGAACGTACACGCTCGATCAGCCCCGAAAACATTTATAAGGTCGTTAGCTACAGACAAGTGTATAGCCTGCCCGTTCGTAGCGGTCTACGTCACTTAAGCCGTAACTCACAGCGGTACGCAATTGTTCCGCAGGGACCTCTCCATGCGGGGAGGCTGCTCTCCGAGCCCACCCGCCGACGACGGTTGTTGAAAGCGTGTACCCGCGGTCGTCCCCCTCCTCGGCTCAGATTATCGGACGAGCTGTAAACGGTGCGAATGGTGGGAAGCCATTCGCAGCCGAATCGTTTAAAGACCTACAGCCGCTACCGTATAGAAGTCGCTTGTCTTTTTAATGGCCGTCGTATATCATCAGATACGACGGGGCGAGTGCCGCTTCGCGGTCTTCCTATATAGCGTGTCATACAGGTGCGCTCCCGTTTTCGAATTCAATGCGTGCACATTGACAGGGGCTATACCGCCTATAGGCACTTTCGCTTTATTGCATTTCGATATATGTATAGCGCCGGAATATACGAATGTATATTCCAGTACGCAGAAATGTAGGGCGCCAACCATGTTACGTTTCTGATACGTTCGTGCGCACTTCGTAGGACCTCTGTTTGATAGAAACTTTATATTGCACCGAAAATGTTGACGTGCACCTTTATGAGTATATAAGAGCTGTTTGGTTGTCCTACAGTTGTTTGGTTGACACTTACGTTGAAGGGGTAAAATCGAATCGTTGGTGGGTACCCGTGAAGGTACCAGTTGTTTGCCGACTTTTGGTGGGTACCAGTGAAGGGTACCAGTTGTTTGCCGACTTTTTCCAGCAAGTAAAATATGACGATAGCTGCGACAGGCGACGCGAAAAGTACATTAAAGAAACTTTCAAAGCTATGCCTGGAAACATTTCTTGTGAGATATTTCTGTGCGTCCAAGGCTGTCAAATATTAGACAATTTTCAACCATGCCTTTTCTCATCGCACGTCTAGTTAGAGCTCTGTTGTACATTATAAAGAAGTTTAGTACATTATAAAGAAGTTTAAAGCCCTAACACAAGGGGACAAGGGACCCATGGGACAAGCCAACACCCTTGAGGGTGCAACATTTTTTAGAGTGATATGGTCCCACAGGTCTACGTTTGCATGTCCCGCTCACGCAAGTGAAATGTTTTTCGGTGCCTGTTACCACATTCATGAATAGGGGAGGGGGGGGGGGGATTTAAAAATACGAGCACGAAGAAGACCACACACCAACGAAGATGTAAAGACTTACAACTATACAGTTTCCTTTATTATTACTATTCTACAAGGCGCATATTATATGCGACATTGCCCTTTAGACATCCGCAGGCACAATGGTGAATCGTTAGGTCACGCGGAATTAAGTTTCTGCTAATCAAATCACATTCACTGTTTGCTTAGATAAACGCATGTGTCACTATAATGCTTCGCAGACGACTTGCTCAAATGTAAAATACGTCAAGCATTTCATGAGCCACCGTGTCCTTGTATACTTCTTCCTAGTGTTTGAATCTTGTGAAATTGTTCCTATTCATGAACACGTTTACCGATTCGCCCAACAATTTGCTTAGCTTTTTAACGAGGCGTTTTTCAATATCCTCTCTCCTTTGAAATGAACGTCTCAGCCGTCGCGCTGTATATAACTTAGTGATATGCCGCTAAGCACGAGGTCGCTAGTTAGATCATGGCTAAAGCGTGCTTCATAATCAGATCGTTGTTTTGGCACGTAAAACTCCAGAATTTATTACTATTTTCTAAATTTTTAAATGAACGTCTCTGCATCCTCTGCTCCACATCATTCGTCTGCGGTCGTGAACCGACCAGTCGGCCACATCGACGCTCACCTGTTGTTTGAAATCTTCCTCAATGTCGGCTCGCGTTGATGCGATTACTTTTCGGCGAACACTAAATAAATCAATCGCTGCAGTAATGAACAGTGTCACCTCATCATTCAGTATATACAGGGTGTTTCAGCGAACACTTTCAAAGTTTATTTAAGGTTGCCTGTGGCAGATATAGCCCAATTCTAGCTAATGAGCTGCATGGTCTACTCGAAGAGGCGGACATTACGTGCACAAAAAAAAAAAAGAAAAAAAAAATTGAAATGCATAATCTAGTAATCAGCAAAAATTCACTAATTAAGTTTTTACCTAATTACCTGATGGCCCATATTGCAACTTACGAATTGTAGCCGCGGAGTTCGCAAGGCGGATCCACTTGGAATTAATTCTCAGGATGACACCAGTTTAGAGATATTAATTCGTGAACTTTGCGGAGAAATGCATTAGCGTACCAGTTAATTTTGTGCTTCAATGCATAAAGGGACGTTTTCTTAAGAAACTAACTGTCATAGCAAGAATACAGAGAGAAACTCTGGGCAGTGAAAAAAAAAAAAAAAAGAACACGATCACCGCATACCAGAAACAACACTGCGCAAGCCGTATTCAAATCCCAAATTTGTCAAGCAAAGTTACCTGCTGGTGCATTTACCCCCAAATATGTTGAAAAACCTGTGGTCAGCCAAGCCTTTTGCGGTCGCCTGAACATCGATTATATCGAACGAAATCACTTTAATACGAAAACTGCTGCTAATACATGTGAGCCAAATTCAGTTTCTTCTTTCACACCTATCATCATCACGTTCACGACGGTGTCAACTGACGTCGTCGTGTGCGGTTGCTATGCCGCTGCCGTCGTCGGGCACTCAGCGTTGCTTAGGGTGTTATACGTATATCTTAAGGAATTTCCATGAGTGATGCGTGGTATAAGCTGCACTGCGCCGTATACATTCCGACTAAAAGTTATTTTACTGTCGTTTGTGGAAAACGCTTTTGGGAGCATATAGCTCTGAGAACTGACGCTTATTGCTGTCTCGCGTATATGTATATGGAAGCGAAACAAAACACTAACACTGCTGCACAAAATCGTACAAAAAGAGCGCAGCGCGTAAGGAATTGCTTCAGTTGCGCACAGAAGGCACGCAGCGTCGTCGTTGCTCCGTTTCAAATTTCGTTTACGAAGCAAGCGTCCTTTTTATTTTCATTAACACACGGGTAAACTATAGCGCAGTTAAGCCTCGCCCACGTGACAGTATATATGTTGCTGCACAGTAATTTGCCCGGTGTCAAAAGTCGAAAGCTTCGCCGTTCATATCGCTCCCCTCTGTCACTCGACAAGTTATACGGCGCAACAACTTACCGGGTCACAAAGTGGTTCGCGCAACCCGGCGCTATGGCTCAGTTGATACATGGCGTTTTGTTGCTGCGTACGACGTCGCGGGTTCAATTTCCCGTCGCGGCGAGCGCATTGCGACGGGGGTGAATTCCTATCCTTTCATTTCGGGTGCGCGTTAAAGAACCTAAAGTTGTCGAAATCAATCGAGATCCCGTTTACGGCGTATCTCACAGATCCTGTTGCTTTGGAACGTTAAAATCAATCAATCAATCAATCAATCAATCAACGAACCAATCAATCAATTGAAAGTGTTCACACAAGCGGCTCCTGAACGCATTTTTGGTCCCTTCGCAAGCCGTTCCACCAAGTTAAAGGGTCACTATAAAGAGCATCACCAAATCCAGGATCCTTATTCACAAAAGCTTTCTTTCGTAAGTGTTCTTTGCTTTTGGTCGCCCGGCTTCGCTAATGATATGTGCAGCCTCAGGATTGGCTCTTATGAAGAACCCTATAGTGTAATAGCTGTTTTGCGAATACGTACGGACCTGCAGGTTAGTCCATGAGCCAACGTATACTGTCGCTAAGGCCATTTACACATGAGGAGGGCCTCTACGCTTTCCTTTAAATACACATCTATGCTGCGGGGCAAACTGGAGGGGGAAAAAAATATCCGACTTTCATGCAAAACATTCCATAATTTTCGTTAATTTGGTGGGAAAATTTTAATATGGCTTCCGGCGCTCCCCCGGTCCGATACGCTACAGCGTTTCCACGAACTCGAGGACCGGATTTCGTAGCTCGACAAGACGACTCGGCCCGAGTCTCACGGCCCCATTTAAACGGAGCCACAGCTGCTGAACGCGGGCACTCATTTCCTGTCGCTAATATACGCAAGGTCGCCGGTCGGCGCCTTTCCTTTATCGTTACTTGGAGGGCCGTATAGATGTGTGCAGAGCGTCAGGGTTTTGGTAGACGTTCGCAACATATCTTGGAAAGCCCAAGTTCAATTTTCTTCGTCTTCGGTTTTTGTGATACTGTGCATGGTTGGCAATATACAGAAAGCGTTTTAAAGGGAAAACATTAAAGCAAGCACGTTCTGCGAGGATATATCATACCTCGCATGCCTGGTTATTCATTGAAGACGAAAAGTGTATGTGACAGATAACACTGTTTCGCCTTTTCAAGCGAGTTTCTGGACGAGGCGCAGTTAAGATGCTTGAGAAATCGCTATGTCCAAGATATAGTTAATTTAGAAGAATTGATAATTCACTTTATAATTATTCCCTTTAGGGCAGATATCGCAATTAAGAAATTGTATTCGGCCTGAACAAGCCCAACCGCACTATATGCTCTCTATGGGAATAAAACAACATCTGATCTAAAGAGGACATTCGTGCATTCTAAACATACAAGAATGTATAAACTGTATACGCTGTATCTGTTCTATATAGAACCGCACAACGAGATATGAAAAGTAAAATTATACAAAAAAGAAAAAAAGAAAAGAAAGAAAATCTAAGATAAAGCGGCAGGCGTATTAAGACATGAAAGAAAAACAAAAGATAAATATGCATAGCTTAGACATCATACGCGGGTCGATGGTATAATACAGTCCCTGGGATTATTATCAGTCCGGCAGTTCGTGTAATGCAGATAACACATGGGTATAAACATCTATTACGGTAACCTGCTGGGTTCCAAAGGAAGTTGAGCGTGACAACATGTTGAGATTATATAACAAATACAAAGACAAAGCGTTTGTGGCTTGAGGTCACTCGGTGTCATGGTATATATAAGCATTTGAGACATCGTTATTCCAGCCCGCAGAATCAGGCGGTCGCTATGACAATTCATTTGTTTCAGCAGCAGTATATATGCCGCGCGATTATCTTCTTTCCGCCCGGACAGCATATAACATCACCGTAAACTACAAGACGTGTCCACTCCTATAAAAGCTATCAGAGAGCATAATCATAATTAGAGAGCATAACCATAATTCTCCAAAAATGACGCAATCACGTCAGTGTTCGCTTCTGACGCTGGCAGTAAGGTACAAAGCACTGACTTTGGAATTGGTTTCTATTACTGTGAGGGAGGCCCTCGCTTTTGGTGTGCGAAGCGCATGGATACCTATATACAATTCTACTCAGCGCATTCCGATGAAGCAGGTCAACCGACCATCGCGACTATACGGATTCTGGCTGTCATTCGTCTTTAGGGATCCTTCCCCAGTTTCCCAAACACAGCAGGTGCAACAATATAAACAGCAGCATGTAATTTGTTCTGCAGGTTAACAGCACCCTGGTAATTAATTTTTTTTATTTTTTTTCTATTTCTTCGTTTCTCGTCCTGTTCGCTCCCGAAGAAACGTTTCTAAGGAGAACACGAAATAGTGTCAAAATGCCTGCTCACTGCAAATTTGTATGCTTCCAGTCATATATAGCAACTGCGTCGTCTGCTACTCCGTGTTGTCTGCGAGACACCATCCTGGAGCAGGGCGGCGGCCACAAAGCGCGTTTCCTCAGGGCCTATACACTCCGTGATAGAGAGGCCGTTTTTTTGCCGCCTCTGCTTCGTTCACGCACTCCCTGCATGAACGACGACTATCTGTGCCTGTTAAAGAAACCAAGAAAAAAAACACAGAAGAAAGAAGAAGAAAAGCCGAAGAACGAACGCCGGGGAGAAAGGAGCTGTGAAAGGACAGAAAAGGTCTACAGGGTGGCCATCAGAGGAGGCCACCTTTGAAGCGACCCGTGCCGCCCGTCGCTCCAGGCTATGCGTCTGCTGCTGCTACTGCTGCTGCTGCTGGTGTGGGCGCTATACAGACGATAGCTTTTCTTCGGTTGTCTGCACCGTCGTCTGCAAGCCGTTCCAGTGGCCCAGTGGCAACTTGTTGCCTTCTGCTGGGTGTCGCGAGGTCGAATCCAGGCTGTGACGACTTGGGCGTGCGTTAAAAGTCCCAGGATGTAATGTTGTTTACCAGCTGCGACAACATGGGAAACTATAGGCTAGTGGGGCCGTTTATACTCGAAGAGTGAGGTAACAAAACAAAACTGCGATAGAAATTTGAGTCCTCTATTTTTCGGCGTCTCGCAGCTTCGAGGCACAAGGCGATCAACACACCTCGGGTCTGCTCTCTGCCTTTACACACACACACGCACACACATATATAAAGAAAAACACCTACGATAACATTTACATATTATCCAATGTGTGCACTCGGAATGCAACAAACAATCGTTACTCGTTATTGTCTGACAAAGGCTTTCATCACAGTTATTATGCGTTCAGCATGCGATTTTGCCTCGGCTCACAGGTTTGGCAGAATTTATCAGTGCACTTGTAACCACTTCCTGGTGGCCTATATACTATATCTACATGGTATAGGGTGATACCATGTAGGCAAGTGGAGGTAATGCTATGGAGTCAGTGCATTGCTGCGAGCGTATCTAGATTAAATCTCTTTACGCTCGCATATCTCCTTTCATCGGCAGTGACCTCGGAGGATGTTTTGATCAGCCGTGTATAAACGGCTATGCAGCGAGTAGTTCCGCCTTGGTTTCGAATGCCGATACGGCAGAGCGTCGTCGATATCCCGCTCGAGATTCATATCAGTCATACGCATTGACATTGTTACGAGGCATTGTGTATGAGCCTGCCATTAAAGGACCGCTGTGCTACGCGAAGAGGAAGAAGACGGGACATGCCTCGTGAGATGCTGTCAGCCATTCTCTGGTAGCAGCAGCCTGTAAATATTGTCTCTCCCGTGTACTTGTGAATCCCCGTGACAATATATTGTCATTATCGTTCTCACTGCGTCTGATAAGTTCAATAGGCTACACTTAAACATCTCGTTTGGTCATCACCGCCACCACCGCCGCCCCGCCCCCACTTGTTCCTCGTAAGGACTGAATTCAGTAACAAATACAATAATGAATACGGCAGGAATTACCAAGTCATGACCCCCAGCTTGAAAAGTGTACAAAATAAAAGTGTACAAAAGTGTACAATCATATATAGTATCCTGTACTTGTGCTAACATGTGAAGCAGTAACTTGGAGGTTAGCCAATAATCTTGACAAGTTAAAGACCACGCAACGAGCGATAAAACGAAAAATGATAGGCGCATATCGTTAAAGGACGGCAGGATTGACAGCGGTGTGGACTAGAGAGAAAAGGCAATAGCCGACATTCCAATAGAGATCGAAATTAAGAAATGGCGTTCGGCAGACCATGTAACGCGTATAAGGCAAATAACCGGTTACAAAACGGGCGGCAAAGGAAGGGAAGCGCTGTGGTGGATGGCAGATAACTATAATAGGTGGTGTGATGAAATTAGGGAATTTGCAGGCATGGGGCGGTGTCAGCTGCCGCAAAACAGGGGTAATTGGAGATCGCTGGTAGAGGTCTTCGTCTAGCAGTGGACATAAAAGATGATGATGATGATGATGATGATGATGATGATGATGATGATGATGATGTCACCTTAAATTTAAGCTCGACCACCGCATTTCGTCACATCACAAGCAAGACAGTTTTTGCCAAACGCCCGTTGGAACTGATGCGCACACGGCTAAGTATATAGATGAGCCCACTTTGGAATCTAGAGGCATGAGAGACCGATCCGTGGCATATTAGCGGTGCAGAGGTCGCAAATTTTTGTCACCCGATAGTGAGTGGTCGGCTGTTTGTCGACTGCAAGGCTCTGCGAGAGTTCTGCCAAAACCTGTTTGGCACAGTCGAATGCATTTCGCGTCCTATATCAGTGCAGGCTCTGGCAAGAGGGGGGGGGGGGGGGGGGGGAGAGAGAGAACGAGAAGAGAAGGAAATCGTAAGACTTGGGAAGTGATCACTTATCCAGAAATTAACTTAGTGATCGAGTATATGCACTGAATGCCAGTGTCAACAATCCCCAAGTCTTCAGGGTCACCTCCTCACCTCCTTCCACTTCCGTCACCCTTTAAGTGACTGTTCACACATTGTGAACCAATATGTTGCGATACGTCTTAGAACGTTTTTCTAGAGCCAAATGCTATGCAGTACAGGAGCCGAAAAAAAAAAAAAACTGGCAACCATATTTATGGCGGCATAAATTATGCAAAGGCCGATATGAATGCAAAATTGGTTGGCCGTCTCCAGATCGGCTAGGCGTGTCTGCCGCAAGCGGCTCTGTTCAGGTTCAGGACACAGGTCGTAGGTTCGACTCGTAATGCTAGTGTTTTGTAGAGCTTCTGTGTAAACGAAGGAAAACAAAAACAAGCGAACGACATTATGCAGATCACATGCACTGTGGGAATCGATGTGGGAATCGAAGCATGTTTCAGGTAGCTATAGCTATTCAGCATCGTTTGGAGTTCCACAAAACGGCACCAGGGGGACCAACATGTTTGTGTAGGGCAATCAGTTGTGTACGTAAGGCGAGCGTGTGTGTGACGACTGTAGTAAGACGACGTACGGTGACAACGATCGCATGACAGCGACAGCAACAATTCTGCTCCAGCCGTTCGACACGAGTTTGCGAGATGACGATTGGTTGGTTCCACATAGGTATACTGGATGAGAGTATAGCGTGAGAAACGGACTGTGACGTCATCTACGACTAAGTATTGTACAGGCGCAGGGCCTGGTGCAGTCTTGCCAGACTACTCACCATATAGCAAACGACTCGACGGTATTTTCGCCAATCGATTTGACTGCGCATGCGCCGCAGGTCTTCACGTGGCGCCGGTGGTGGGGTACTCCTCGAAGCGATACCGCGGCCTCCATGCTCCCGCTAAGCAGTGGCAGCGCTTGTACAATCGTACGTGCCTACGTCTATGCCATGCGTTAAAACCACAAAAATCGCGTTTGTACTCTGGCAACGAGACGTTGAAGTCTGTTCGACCTGGCCCGATCATGAAGGTGGAATACAATGTCGCACGGCTTGTACACATAGTGTCAGACGAGGAAGGAATTGAATAACGTTAGCCGATCCCGAAGGCCTCGCTCAACGTGAACTTGAGGCACTCGAACATCTCAGACACGTCCGACAAAAACTGCAATGTACTACACATGCACACTATATACACACCGAACTGAACTCATCCTGCACAATCTGTTTCTCGATATATTTGTTTGCTCCCGTTAACCAATATACTGTGCGGTTACGCTGCTGACTCATCAATGCATGCGTATGACCGCCAGCCGGCTTCGCGTTTACGAGCAAGAGTGCACACATGCTCCAAGTCAATGGACTGTGTATCGACGTTGCTCCGCTTCGCGTTTACGAGGCAGCATATACGCTCTCGTTTTAAACCAAGCTTCGATGCGTGTCAAAGACGGGCCTTTTCTATATAGCCTCTGTCTCCTTCACACGTGTAGCAGACGATTTCGCTCCTTTTTGTTTGTGTTTGAGCATGCGTCTGCACTTACATCACCCGCCGGTCCGGGCCAACGAAGGACCCCCTTCTGGATTCGCCAGTAAAGAGCCAACACGTGCGGCTTGCACTATCTCCGGGACCGGTCCATCGTCTATAGGACATCAGCCGACAGTCAGCACCCGCCATGTTGCCAAGGGAGAGTCAGCGAAAGCTTCGTTTTAGAATTGGGAGAAACCGTATAGGGCGATGAGTGTCCAAGTCAAGCGCGGTAGCTGCATGGCGTAGAGCTTCTAAGATGTCCGATATTGCATAATGCGAGTCTGTGTGACGACAACAAGACGACGGCGGCGGCGACGGCGGAGTGACGGTGACGGCATGGCGACGCTGGAATGATGACAACGAAACGACCATATGACGTCATCGTGACGGCGCATTGACGACGATGTATGATAACGGCGGCTGCATGACGACGACGAAGTGACGATTACGGCGTACCGACGACGGGACGATGACGAAGGCATGGCAACGAAGGAATGAAATCAAATAAATGACGAGCCAAGACGTGTTTGTGTTATTACCGGGCCGCCTTGGTTTGCGCTACCTCTGGCGCCGGCCGATCGCGCAAGATAGAGTTACTGTCTAGGCTCTCTTTCCCTAAAGGGAGCCCGTATACAGTAACTCTATTGCAAGAGAGCAGTCAGCGCCCGCAAAGTGGTGGGCAAGAGGCAAAGAAAGTTTCGCTTTAAAAGATGGCTTTTCTGTGCTGTCCCTCACCAGAGGAGAGACGCCGACAGCATATATATCTGCAGTCACCGCGGCTGTCATTATACAACCTCAAGTAAAGATTCGCACCTACATACGACGGGCTACAATCGGCAAAGGTAAATTCTGTCTAAAGAACACGAAAGAGCACCTTTGGTATATTTTTGTTTGTTTTGCTTCCAAACAATGACTCCTGCCAGCTACGAGGGATTAGTTAAAAGAAGCAGAGAGATTTTACAAGTGTTTTCTTTTTACTTTGAAAAAAATAATTAAACCAAAATAAAACCTAAAGGGATGGTTATCCTTCGTCTCTGTGACGCATACCTACAATAAAGCGGCGTAACGTACAGTCAGCAAGTTCATTGTTTATTTATGATGATGACTGCTTCAGAGCGAGGCGCATACACACTAAGGGGGATTAGGCAAGAAGCGAGGGACGCACACAAAAATGTATTATAATTTAATGGACTTTTAAATCTCGATAAATAAAACGAAGAAGAGCAGAAAATCATGCGTGTGATTTCTGTGTTTTAAATTTTTAGGGCATTATATACATTCCTGGTGCATGTGCCCGAGAAAATATATATATATATATATATATATATATATATATATATATATATATATATATTATGACGTCTCTGTTGGCACGACGTTTATTCGGCCCGAGTACTCGGGAGCGAACCAGCAAAAGCACACACCCGATGATGATGATCACACATAACTGAAGATGAGGATCTCGCGCAACATAGGATGGTGCATGATGATAATATACAGATGAAGAAGACGTACGTAATAAACGCCCACAATATATATATATATATATATATATATATGAATCTTCCAAGTGATTACAGTACCTGAACATTCAAGGGCAAGCCAGACTGGTGCAGTGAAATTTACGACGCAGTCCTTACGAAGGAACAGCGCTGACAAGTCAGTAGAAAGTGATCAATCGTTTCAATTTCTTTACAGAACATACGTGGCGGAGAAAGCGCAAGACCATATCTGTGCGTATAAAATGTTAGTTTCGGAACACGACAGCGCAGTTTCGTGAGCGTCGCCTCCATCTGCCAAGCTTCACGGAATATTTTACTCCACCAGTGGTATAGCCAGTGTTGATATTCCAGTAAGAATGCCGGATCGGTTATTGCCGACAAGAGAATGTATATACACCCATGCATACATGACCTGGCTGCAGCGATAAATCCTGTGGTCGGAAGTATAAAAACGAATGGTCCAGCAGGGAAATCCTTCTTCAGGGAATCAGTCATTTTGTTTAGAAAAAGACCATTGTGGCCATGTACCCACTCTAATCGTAAGAGACGTATAAGCTATAGTAATAAAGTAGACTGCTTAAAGTGAATCTTTCTCGGCCTCTTCCTGTACTTTGGAGGTGTGATCTAACCGCCACCGACTGCACAGATGCACTGCCAAAACGTCGTACTCCCACAACTATCGGAAATCGTGCCATGCATGATATATAGATGGTTGGTTTCGAACCAGGTTCCCAGCACAGATCAATCCCGATGCTCTAACCATTAGGCCGCGGACGCATACCTGTATATAGATTACACCGCCGTCGTTCGCGTCTCCTATACGTCATCATCATCATTGTATAGGTAGTCTAGATTATACCGTGGCCTTAACCACAGCATGTGCTTCTGCGTTCAAGGTTGAGATGAGTGTCGCAAAATCTCAAGACGCGCTTCCGCCGCGCAAGTTTCAGGCCTATATTTGAGTTTTGATACTCGCTGAACGCTTCGTCGTTCATTTGAAGCCCGATAACGGGCACGATCTGAGCGCGCTGCTTTCCTACTCCATATGGTGGCAAGGGTCCTGCTGTCACTGCAGCCTGCACGGCGTCGCGGGCACCGAGGCACCCTCTCGACCTGCGGCGCATGCTGCGGCCGATAGCGGATCGGCGACATCAAAGACGCCACTTGACCGCCGCCGCTTTGTATCTCGGTTCGCGCCGTTCTTCCGCCCACCATGTGTCTGGGCAAGATACTTTCAGCACTGACCGTCACGACGACACAGCCAAGTTAGCGCACTCTAAACTAATGACGCTGGCAAGCTGAGACATCCTTCAATAACGTTCCTTTCTTGAGTTGTTCGCTTTCTCGCTTTCTTTCGCAAAAGGCGAGGAGCAGTGCAACGTATACTATATATGGCCTTCCGGCAAGAACAATGCATGCTGCATTTGCAGTATACTGTCAGTGAGACGGATGTGGCCGCTTCAATAATGTTGGCACAATATACATGTATAGACGTATACTGACACGGAGCGCGCCTCGACCGCATATTGCACCTTTCTGCTCCATCTTGCATCTCGTGTGGACATAGCGACGCGTCCATTTGTTCGCTTCTCCCGATAAATATAGTTATCTACGAAAGTATTTGCACGTGACGTCACGGAGGCCATACAGCAGTCCTGTCAACACCACCTATAGATAGTACAAGGCCCGTTCACTCCGATCCATGACGTCATGCTGCCTCGGTCACAAATTTCAATCGTCAAACCTGGTGCGACGAAAGCGGATGACGTCGAAATCGACCGCTGCTTACTCGGGAGCATCCCCATTAGATTCTGTGGCAGTCACAGCCAGGCTGCATGACGTCATTGTTCGGAGTGAACAGGCCTTGTGCTATCTATAGGTGGCGTTGGCCCTGTGCACAGCACCCACATCGCTGCTGGAAATAAGCGTAAGCATTGAATGAATAAATTAGATGTTTTTCCTGTGCCGCGGTTCCACATATATAGCATATCGTCTGCAACGACGTCACTTCCATGCAGACGTTTATGCATACACTGCGACGACAGCATCACCATAGTCAAATAAGAGCGTTGAAAGAGAAACGAACAGGAAAAGGTAGGGAGGTTAACCAAGAACGTGCCCGGTTGACTACCCTACACTTGGGGAGGGGAAAGGGGGAAGAATAGATAAGAAGGAAAGGGAATAAAAATAATAAAGAGTCAGTCAGCGTGAACGCATTCGCAGGGGAATGTCCTCTGTCACAATTGTTCGTCAGTCTAGTATAGCCATGTGAGCGTTGAGAATAAATTATCAAATAACGGAAAGAATTGCGTAAAAAGAAAACGACGATCATAGGTATCAGAACCACACAAGAAGCAGTAATATATATATTAATTGTTGTTATATTCACAAACAATTCAGTTTTTATTGTGAATTCGCTCTTATATCACAGAAGTATGACGCAGCCGTGACTCTTTAAGGTCTAGTTATTACGTACCTAAGAGAATATATCAACGTGTCTACCCCTCATGTAAAACCCCTCAACAGGGGCCTTCGAGGTATTATTAAAAAAAAGAAAACCAAACTTACGCGCCATTTGTCCTGGCACCTGATGCGACTTCAGCCTGTGCCGCATAAGTACAACGTGCGGGCATCAGTGGAACGCGTACGTTATTTCTTATTAAAAGAGAGAGAGAGAAAGGTTAGTGTGCTTATTTACGAACCGACCCACCGTTCGACCGCGATCCCAAACTCGCACCGCGTAACAAACTTACGCGAGACAGTTGACATCGCTGCGCAATGAAAGGCAATCAGCGGCAAACACGCGACCTCTTTTTTTTTCTTCTCCGTCATGCATGATTGGCGTCACGAGTCGCCACCGCTGCAGTTGCCCGGCTCATAGGCCGCGCGCGCGCACGCGCCACGCCTGACGTCAGCTGCGGCGCGCATAAAATATGGCCACCAGGGGGGCGTGGCTCGCCGGCAGCCGCGCTGCCCCCTAATCGGGCCGCTCGTAAATCCTCGCGCTCGGCAAACACGTCCCCCCCCCCCCCCCTACCGCTCCCCCACACCGTTCTCTTTCAGCGCGCTCTCGTTCTTTTGACGAAGCCGCTTCCCTTTGACTCGCTGTTGCACCGCGCTGCTCGCGGCCGTCCAAATAGGCGGCAATGTAAACGGAAGCAAAGTCGTCCGAGTCTGGCGACAAAATGCGCCGCCTTGTCACGCCAAAGCTGCCCCTATCGGGCTAGTTCGGGTCAACGTATCCTGTGGCCTCAACCCGCCGTTTTCGGCACCTCGTCGTCTCTATCGCTCTATCTCTCTTCCGTCCGTATTCTTCGCCACGAACCCGGGAAAAAAGAAAAAAAAAAAAGACTCTACGCAACTGATTATGTATATATATAGTCATTATAGGCCCTATGTTATACCGGTGTCACACGGGCACTTCGAAGACCCTCGAACCAGAGATACTGTCATTGTTTCTTCTTTCTTGAGTGACAGAGCCTTTGAACCGATAGGCTTTCGACTCAACGGTGCCACGGGGGCAGATTCGACGAACCACCGAGTCACAAATTCAATCGAGTCGACAGAGTTTCCCGGGATTCCCTCGAAACTTCGACGCACCTTCTCGTAGTTTTCGAACCAACACGAAAAAAAAAAAACATTGTCTAAAAGTTAGCAGCATCGAGTTAGGAATTTTGCTTGGAATAGTGCTACGAATTTTCAGTTCGTTTTTCTTGTGTTTTTTGTGCAGCTTTGGTATGGTGACCATCGGGCAATCCGTTCGGAGCGCGAAACAAGTGAAACTCTCAGTGGCCGTTGGGAACTGCCGCGTGGCAGCAACACAACTCCTTCGAGTGCCACAAAGTTTGGAAGTTTCAAAGGCCTTCGACGTAAGGGCCTTTGAAACGCGCCCGCGCGTGACTCGGGTATTACAAAAGGCCACCGCGATGAGGGATGATTTTGGGGCTATCTGCCCCGACAACATCGAAGGAACGACGAAGCTACAGTAGTCAACTTTGGCCTTGCCAAGAGAAATCCCAAAGACAGCGGGCGCTCTCAGACCCAAAAATGGTGTAATGATGTTAGTTATAGACATATTTACACCCTTATTTGCTTTCAAGGGTGTAAATTATTTTACAGTGCGGCTCACGTGGCTATGGCGTTCCCCGATGGTGAGCCCGAGGTCGTTCCCATTGCGCTTCACTGTAAAATAATTGACACCCTTAAAAGTGTAAATCGGTGTCAATCTGTCTATAGCTCACACCCTTACACCCTTTTTGCATGTAAGGGTGTGAATTATAAACAAATTTACACCCTTATTTGCTTTTAAGGGAGTAAGTTATTTTACAGTGATCCCTTTGATTGCCCGTCATTCTAATGAGAGCAGAATGAAAAAAAATTTATTGTGCACTTAGATTGAGGTGCACGTTACAGAGCCACCAGTTTAGCAAAATTAATCCAGAACCCCCCTGCTAATACGGCGTCCCCCATAACCCAATGCGCAGTCTCTGGGAGTCAAATTTAATATGATTTATTTTTTTTTTTTGCATCTTTGTGAGTGCTTGGTAGCCGTTCACATGGGCAAGTGCGTGAACCCGGGTCCCCCGTGATAGATAACTATAGATAGGCTGTTTTATTGAACCAATAATGGACAGGAGCACCTCAGTTCAAATGTTCTCTCTGGTGTGGCCCGCCATGCATGCAGGCCAGCCTCCATCGTTTATTTATTGTGGTGACGGCGTCCCCGTGACATATGAGCTGGATCACACACGACACTTTCAGGAATGCATGTTGCTTGATGTCGTGCAGAATATATATATATATACACAAAAGCATAGCAGCTCCAGTGGCGATATCGTCCCTTATTGACAGAAAAGATCGCGTACGCTATACAATTACTCAAGCGCCATTCTCAATACTCCTAACATATTTAGAACAAATGCATTTTTGTGAATACGAGCCCTTATTCCCAGGAAATGTTGTTACGCTATATAGAACCCTTCGTATAAGACCAGATGCCAGCCGATGGTGATGTTGGACACGTTAATAGGAAAGGCTGGCAGCCCGTGGCAAACAGCATTTACGAGTGAAAAGCTCCATCAATTCGGCCCACGTACCCAGAAGTATCTTGTCGTCTTCCTTCCGCCAGCTGTATCCCACTTCTGTATCCTCCTCATTACCGAATCAAGGGCATAATCGCTTTTTAAGAGGAATTAAGCTTTAGCTCGGGGCCGCAACTCCAATTTTCCTATTCAAATAGATGTAAAACGCGGAAATGTCTCTAGGAGACTTTTTTTTTTTTGCGAATCGTCTGGTCTCTTGATACTGCCTTAATATGAGGTGTATGCTGGTTGTAACCGGCATACAACTATAACTCATCGGGGATCGGAGATGTCCGGCGCCTGGAGTATATATCGAATCCCGGGCGCGCGAATGTATTTTTGGTTGATCGTGGCTGGAGTGGTGAAGGCAGCGCGGAAAAGAAGCGGAAAGGGGGTGAAGAACGAAAAACGCGCCTGTACCACGCACTGTGTCCTCCACGTAGACACGCCGCGGTGGATCAGTATATAGTTATGACCTTCTGCTGCCAAGTACGAGGTCGCCAGCTTGACTCCCAGGTTCCGAAATGCTTTGCGTGTCAAAGGGGGGCAGACTACAAAAAACGCTCGTGCAGGGAGCTCTGGGTGCACGTTGAGAAACACCCAGCTGGTCAGTATAGCAATTCCCAGCACCCGTCAATCTGCACCATCGATACGCATTAATCCCCGCAGCCGTCAATCAGCGCTCTTTTTCAGGCTGATTTTCCTTTGAATTCGACACGGCAACTATCTACAGCCATGACATGACGCCTGTAGTTAGAATTAATATCATTATTATTTTTTGTTAGCTCGACAATAGACACAGAGTCTTTTGTGCACACTATAGCGTCATTGCGGTACATATGAAAACAGAACTGAGAAATGAGAGTGATCATCAAGAGCAGCATGAGCATTCAGAGGTTCCAATGTTTAGGTACGTGCCACGTGTTAAAGACGACGACGACGACGACGACGACGACGACGACGACAACAACAACAACAACAACAACAACAACAACAACAACAACAACAACAACAACAACAACAACAACAACAACAACAACAACAACAACAACAACAACAACAATAACAATAACAACAACAATAATAATAATAATAATAATAATAATAATAATAATAATAATAATAATAATAATAATAATAATAATAATAATAATAATAATGGAGGACGCTTAAGCTTCGCCTTTAAGAGTAGAACACGATAGCGTTATCGGGGCCCGTTCGCATCGCATCGTTCGCATACGGCAAGTAGGCTTCATTCTCTGCAACACTGAACGTGGGAAAGCCAGCTTACAAAGACCAAGTTTACACCGATCCCCTTAAAGTCGGCTTCACTTTTAAACTGAATGCAATGCTGGAAAGACGTTTTTTCAGGGGCAATATAAGTGGTCATATTAAAATGTGAAGGCCCCAGCATCTTTTTTATTATTTTATTAATTGTTTGCTATTGCCCCGACGCGCGCAGGTATGATAGAAATGCTGGAAAAGGGGTTTGTGTTTGAGTTTCATCGTAGCAGAATTAGGTTTTTCTCATGCATTCAAATTACAGTCGTACTTTACCATTTTTCTGACGGATTTCACTGTGAGAAATTCAATTTTTGTTCACCAAAACCTTGCACCACGTGGAGGGGCTGCGTGGTAGATGAGTTGGATGATCTTCTCCGCCTCCCTCGATCGAACGCCGGTTGCCGACGCCGAATTTTCTGCGACACGGGACCCTAAACGCTATCGCGTTAATAATTGTTGTCTCTTATAGGCGCGGAACGGGAAAGGTAAGCCGTGAACGCGTCCTTGGCAAAAGCCATGGGATGAATCCAGTACGATCCTGCCACAAACCTTCCGGTAACTTCTGGCGCTCCGCAGGGGAGCGTACTCGACCCCTTACTTTTCTTGCTATACATAAATGATATTGTCAATGTGGTTAACACCCCAGTACAAATTCATCTATTAGTACATTGGTCACTAATACATTTACAATAAATTTAGAACTACTGACCCCCCCCTCCCCCCCCACCCTATTGCATTACTAACCGCAAACGGCATTGAACTATTACAAATTCGAAGAAAGAAGTGTCGACTAGAGTTTCTTTCAAACTTAATTAATCATAGGCTAGCCTTAGACACCGCGACATACGTATCCCCCTTGATAAGCAGACTCACTCGACACCACTACTCGCATTCTCTAACCCCAATTTCCGCAAGGACTGACACTTTTCGGTACTCTTTTTTTCCCAGAAACAATAGCTGACTGGAATAAACTAACTGAAGCATTTCCCCAGCGCCCGTGACCTGTATACGATTTGTGTAATTAATGGTGTTATTTTATGTTAGAGCTGTATTATAACCAAGTTGATTATATTTTTTTAATCGTATACCTTATGACGAAAGAAATTGTGTGAAAAGCGCGTTACTAACTTGTTTCATCCTGTTCTTTTGTATAAGTACTCTTGTGTATTCTGATCACCCTACTTGGACTTCTTGTCCCACAGTATTTTTAAGTAAATAAATAAATAAATAAATAAATAAATAAATAAATAAATAAATAAATAAATAAATAAATAAATAAATAAATAAATAAATAAATAAATAAATAAATAAACCTTTGATCGAGGAAAAAAAACTGTTTTCCAGAGTTAAAGTTCAGAAAACCATGCCATCGCGATGGTCGCGTATGCTTACCACCTTTCGCTTTTAATTGTATCTATTCATATTTATTCAACGGTGTTTTCTTAGTACACCTCAAACGTACACACATTCTTCCCCGTTCTTGTCCAGTCCTCTCGCGAAATCAAATTTCGGCGCATGAACGAGTTTAAAACAAAGTTGTTCGTCACGTGGCAGGGGTCTCCCTCGCATATGTGCAGGCTATAGCTATATAGCTTTACACTTTCGGCCGCACAGTATACATCTGTATACTTCCGGTCCGCGCGGAGACCCCGAGTCGAGCGAACGGGTTGGCCCACTGTTTGCGCGCCGTGGTGGCGACGGCCCTCTTCCGGCCGATAGCGTTGGGCGCTTATCGCGGGCACCCTCGCCTCCCTATCCCTCTCCCGCTGCGTCGGCTAATCCGCGGGATCATCTCCTTTGCCGCCGCCGCCGCCGCCGCCGCCGCTACGACCGCGCCCACTCGGGCGCTCGCGCAGCGCCCACCGGTCCATGCACGCGCAGCTGTCGACCATCGTGCAGAGGCTTATGCGAAACAAGAGGCTGTGTCGTGCAGCGCGAAGCAGGAACACAGCGAAACAAGGACAAGCGCTTGTCCTCGAGAAACAAGGACAGGCGCTCGTTTCTGTGTGTCCTCTCGCCC
>NC_051157.2:39014105-39055719 GCF_013339745.2 Dermacentor silvarum
GGTAAAATAGCATTAACTTTGCGATTTTGCATGCCTGTTGAGCTGTACTGCTGCTTGCAACTGCAAGCAGCCGTGGCCAAGAGAGCGTGAACGAGTTCTTGAAGAGTGGAACGTACTCAGCAGTCACTACCAAGAGGACTCGACAGGCAGGTCCATCAGATGGTTATTAACCACTTCCCTCAACATAGCAGCCCTACCCATTAGGCCATTGACCACTAAGTGACACAAATTCGCTGGAAAATAGTTAGAGACAGACACCCGAAAGTATGTGAGTATCTTAAAAATGGCTACTTGCATTAAAGTTACGATGCTTTGGTTTACTTACTATTTTATTTTGTACTGGGTGAATCCTTGTTTTTCTGAAGCACATGACATCCTAACAGCATAACAAGCTATGACATTAGTTTTAGTTGTTTTTATTAGTGACATTAGTTCAAATTTTAGGTCTGGAGCAGGCAGTATTTCTGTGATTTATTTGGAGTGTGGTTGTTCTGTAAATGTGCTTAAAATCCTTAAAATACCTCACTAATATTTACCTAAACGTGTCGTTTCACATAGGCTGGAGAAGTGCTCATTCAGATGATTCTGGCACAGCTTGCCATGGTGGACCAGGCAAGTTTGCAAGGGCCTTGATTCACCATGTGTTTAGAGAGAAGAACCTCATGGGCCACTCACTTCTCGGAAACAACACCACCATTAGGCAAAAGAGGCTCTTGGCCTATCAGGGTCAACGCTGTAAAGGCAAGTACCGTACATCCTTTTTCCCATTGCATTTTTGCATTCACATTTTGTACTTGAATACCAGCTTGCTATTAGCACAACAAATGACTTTCAAGTAGCCTGTGTCTGCCACTACGTGCTACAATAGCCTACTATTTGGAATGAATGTTCATTTGATCTCAAGTCTCTAATGCCTCCATACTAAAGTGCTAAATTTTAAAAGCAGCCTTAACTGCCAGAAGTGATTGTGGCTCCAACTGACAAAGTTAAGTGTATTTGCTCATTAATTGCACTACTTGACTGTCATTGCAATGAAGCAACTACCAATCTGTAGTACCAATCTGTGAAGCATGCTACCAATCTGGTGGTATAGCGGGTGTGCTTAAGTAGCCTGAAAGTGCTGCTATAATATAGGAATTGTGGAGAAGCTATGCTCAAGTGCAGTTACTGCTCAACTCGAGGGACAGCACTTCACCAAATTTCAGCAATCAAAACGGCCCTCCAGATTCTGTAACGCAAAACATAGTGGTTTCACCTATTTCAACAAACCACATTGAATTAAAGTTGCCTCCTGTCTTGAAGGAGGTCCATGTGGGTGGCAGACAGTAGCCTTTCAGCAGAGGGAGGTTAAGTATGGGGCATAATTGTTTGGTTGTTTCGATCAAAGCAACAATTGGAACAGTTGCCAACTTCGTTGTCAACATTGCTATGTTTAGCAATGTCCAGTCATTCTAGGCACTCAACCTATTAAGATCCAATTTATCGCATTGTATTCTAGGATGTGGAAAAAAACAGATATTTATTTGACTTTGCCTCACGTTCCCATAAAATGATCAGTAATCAATAGGCCCTTGGCAGCTACTATATAAAGCTTCTTACAGAACATGAGGCATGTCCACAGCTCCCACTCTGAAATTGTTGGAAATGTCTAATGCTTTCTTACTTCAAGGACGCACTTGCCCTGTTTCAGCGTTATTATAACCAGTGCTCAAGTACTATGGGTTTAGATTTATCAAAGATTGAATGAGCTTCGTAGGTATTCATGTTGAACCCTTTGAGGATCACATATTTTCTGGAAATACGTCCGCCAATTAAGCGTTATATTTTTAGTCTGGATTGTTCTTCAGAGTGACCTATCGAGAAAAAAATGGGTAAATAATTTTTAGGTCACAAAGTGACAAGCTTTCTTAGTGTCCGCTGTTTACCCATGTTTAATTGTAGCGTGCAGGGCAAACTAGCATAATCACATTTTTTAAATGGAATATGACACTCACAAAACATTAAACTAGGTGAATACTCCAAACTACTGCAGTGATGGCACCATAGAGTAAAGAGAAAGATCAGTTTTGGAAGAAGCCAAGGGGCAACAGCACAATCAGGATTTTTGTAGAAGTCGCAGAAGGTTACAGAATCTGTAATGTGATGCTTGGGCACACTTCATTCTTAAAAGGTATGCTTATTTATATGTTCTTTCGCTGCCTCATATTTATGGTCGTGACCATACGATTTGTTTCCGCCACTCTACATGCATGGCACTGACCCTCAAAGGATTAGCAGAGTCAATCTACTTGCATATTCCTCTTGTAGACTGAGCATTTCTTCGTATTTATTTTTCGCATTTATTTGTGTTAGTGTAACCAGGTTGGCGTGCAACTGCAGTAAATCCTCGTTATAAGCAGTATTTCTTTTAAGTAGAGAGGCATAAGAATGGCCATCATAATGCGAGAAGTGCACTCCAGTTGCATATGAGCTCTTAATAGAAATTCAGATATACAATTCTCAATTCTGGCCGCATAACCGTATTTGGAGCAACTCCTGCAAGGAAAGTGCAATAAAGTACTGCACATTTTGATTATGATTGTTGAGGGAACTAATTTATTTGCCAGTAGTCTACCTAGTCTACCTTTAAGTTTTTTCACCAACAGTATGAAGTATTTTTTCCACCATTTTGTTCCTAAGCAAGCAACGTTCACATTTTTCACACCAAGGATACTCATGAAGTTATTCTGCCACAGTGGGCTTTTCCTGTTTGCCTTCTGCATATTGTACTAAGTGGAGTCCTCCGGCGCCACTCCACTTTCAAAGCTGGTCATTCTCTAGAATTGAAACTCCTGAAAGCTTTGAACTAAACAAAACAAATGAAAACAGTTTCATTATAACAGGGTGTACTGTATGTCGCACTTTGCATGTGGAACATTCATCTTAAACCTCATGCTGTTATTCTTTTTTTACAGACTTTACCTGTCACAAGTTTCCTGGGACAAACATGGCCTACATTAAACACTCTGGCCTCACTTCTCGCAAGGGACCTGAAGTGTCCAGAAGAGCTCAAGTCTGTGGACAGTTGAAGTGTTGTGGCACTTGCAGCCCTCAACATTTTTTTTATATTATGATGTTTCTAGTCACCGGAAAAGGCCAGGTTGGATGGTTCAGACACAAGTACTGTGTTGTGATTAATAATTAATTGCACAAGTGTTGCGGCTTTGTATTTTAGTTCATTTTTTACATACATTTTTAATATATTTCTACAAAAGATAGCGTTTCTTGACTATTTTATTTCATAGGTATCTCGGGTCATTTTCATGCCAAGACTGTTCCATGCCGGCACACCATTTCAAGTTTGTTTGATAAAGTAGGCACAGTGAGAAAATTTACAGAAAATTAGATTTCATAAATACACCGGAAAGTGGAATCTGTGCTATTGTCAGAGTGGTTCTGTTTAAGAAAAACTACATATTAACACATGTTTGTAGTGATGGTTTATTTTGCTATTTCAAAACAGTAAGAATTAAGAGGTAAAAGTTTGCTTAAATTCAGAGTGCAACAACAGTTCTCGGGCAAGGCAGCGATGTGCTTTCTTTCATGTACGCATGAAATCTGATTTCTTGCAAACTTTTTCATTCTAACTTGTTTTGCGGCACTCAAAATTAAAAAAAATTTTTCCTCATGCCAGTTCCATTAAGTCTTCCAGCAGGTATCTAATGGTCACTGTCTATCAGATAAAAATCTTAAGTAGTCAAAGTGAATAAATCGCTTGGTAGGTAAATGTAATGACCTGCCCAGGAACCTAGTAATCATGGCAATAAACGCAACTGGATCGTGCAACGAGCAATGCAGCACAATAAACTGCTACCATGGCACAACTTATGGGAATTACCATGTCGTTTCAGAGGTACATAATGTTTAGTAAACTGGGCAAACACCATTTAACCAATAATTAAGACTCTCAGTGGGCTCATTCAAATTGTGCCATGATTATTAAGTTACTGGCTACCAAATAGAAAAAGCAAGTACATTTTAAATGTTATTTACTGTAATGCTTGTATATTATTTATTTGCTATTTATTTCAATTTTGAGAAATGCTTTACTTTAGGGCCACGCAAACTTTACATCCCTCAGTATTCAATTTCGTTATTGTATCAGGCTGCTGGCAGTTAGTATATTGCGTTAGGAATTTTTTGATCTCAAGGCACACATGGCTGTACAGTTAACAAATGTTTGGCTTCAATAAACAATTCATCTAGAAAAAATGCTTTTTGTCCACATCAATGTTGAGCTGTTGACTTCGTGCAGGAGTATTGATTTTGTGTGTTAAGCCAATTCAAAAACTGGCATAATGGTTCTGCTAGCAGCTCTATAATATGTTTTATTACAGGCTATATCTAAAAGTTTTGTTTTGGTTCCTGGGTGACCCAGGTCTGCAATACAGAAGTGCCTGCATTTAAGTTTGCCCCTGTCCTCTAGTATGCAAGGACCACATCAATATGGTATCAATGGTAATGCTATGAGACTCAACGTAGCTCAATGGTATTTAAAGAAAAGTCTAGTGCACTTTTCAACACTACTCACCAAACAGCATATTTCAGTGGGCTCTAAAGTGATTTCAATAGTGACATTCAACACTGCACCAATAATATTTAAATGGTGTTGCATTATTGACTAACATTGCACGTTAGGCTTGTTGGTATAATATAATGGAGGCAAAAGGCATAGTGCATCAGAAACAGGACACAAGAGGAAGAACACAGACAACACACACGTTTGGTGCTTAACGTGTGTGTGTCTGTGTTCTTCCTCTTGTGTCCTGTTTCTGATATGTAGCACATTTTGCCTCCATCAAGCAATACTG
The DNA here is from genome assembly GCF_013339745.2 of Dermacentor silvarum. Classification (NCBI taxonomy): domain Eukaryota; kingdom Metazoa; phylum Arthropoda; class Arachnida; order Ixodida; family Ixodidae; genus Dermacentor; species Dermacentor silvarum. The sequence goes on from NC_051157.2 coordinate 39,018,956, forward strand.
ACATTTAATGCTCATCCAATAATACTTCAATGGGGTTTCAATATTGATGTTCAACAATGCTTCAATAATATCTCAATGGGGTTTCAATATTGATATTCAGTACTGCTCCAATAACATTTCAATGGGGTTTCAATATTGACATTCAACACAGTTCCAACATTATGTCAATGGGGTTTCAATATTGGCATTCAACATATTTCACCAATGTCTCAACAGGTTTTCAATATTGACATTCAACACATCTACAACAGTTCTTCAACGGGCTTTCAATATTGGAATTCAACATGGTTTCAGCAATACATCAATGACTTCTCAAATTGAAACAACCCAATGATGTTTCAACAAAATGTCGCGGGCCAATTTTCAACACCTGTCAACAATTTCCTCAATAATGTTTCAACAAAGCGTCAATGTGCTTTCAAAGCTATTTGTTGACATTGACCAATGACTTTTCAACTTTTGAACAATTTTTTGTAAGGGTACGCCATCTGGCTAATGGTCAGACCCTCAATTGCACGGCCGCGAAACGGCCCTTGTGGCCACTCTTTACGTAGTACGTTTCTCTATGGCAAACCGAAGGACGGGAGGCGGAAGAAATACCACATCTGTTCTCACTGCGAAACCGTTTGCATTACGACTGCAAGCTGCATGACGAGTGCCGAGAGGCGCTTTCGTTTACCTGCATATAAATTAGAAAAGAATATTGCTGTGACCAGATTCGAACCTGGGTTATTGCGGCCACAACGCAAGGTACTAACCACTATACGATCACGGCAGACCGAAGGACGGGAGGCGGAAGAAATAGCACATCTTGTTCTCACTGCGAACCGTTTGTGTTACTACTGCAAGCTGCGTGACGAGTGCCGAGATGCGCTTTCGTTTACCTGCATTTAAATAAAAGAAAAAAAATACTGCCGTGACCAGGATTCGAACATGGGTTATTGCGGCCACAACGCAAGGTACTAACCACTATACGATCATGGCACACTGAAATACGGGAGGCGGAAGAAATAGCACATCTTGTTCTCACTGCGAAACCGATTGCGTTACTACAGCAACCTGCGTGATGAGTGCCGAGAGGTGCTTTCGTTTCATCATCATCATCATCAGCCTATATTTATGTCCACTGCAGGACGAAGGCCTCTCCCTGCGTTCTCCAATTACCCCTGTCTTGCGCTAGCGTACTCCAACTTGCGCCTGCGAATTTCCTAACCTCATCATCCCACCTGACTTTCTGCCGTCCTCGACTGCGCTTCCCTTCTCTTGGTATCCATTCTGTAACCCTAATGGTCCACCGGTTATCCATCCTACGCATTACATGGCCTGCCCAGCTCCATTTCTTCCGCTTAATGTCAACTAGAATATCGTCTACCCCCGTTTGTTCTCTGATCCACACCGCTCTCTTCCTGTCTCTTAACGTTACTCCTAAGATTTTTCGTTCCATTGCTCTTTGTGCGGTCCTTAACTTGTTCTCGAGCTTCTTTGTTAACCTCCAAGTTTCTGCCCCGTATGTTAGCACCGGTAGAATGCAATGATTGTACACTTTTCTTTTCAACGACAGTGGTAAGCTCCCAGTCAGGATTTGGCAATGCCGGCCGTATGCACTCCAACCTAATTTATTCTTCTGTAAATTTCTTTCTCATGATCAGGGTCCCCTGTGAGTAATTGACCTAGATAAACATATTCCTTTACAGATTCTAGAGGCTGACTGGCGATCCTGAATTCTTGTTCCCTTGCCAGGCTATTGAACATTATCTTTGTCTTCTGCATATTCATCTTCAACCCAATTCTTGCACTTTCTCGATGAAGGTCCTCAATCATTTGTTGTAATTCCTCTCCATTGTTGCTCAATAGGACAATGTCATCTGCAAACCGAAGGTTGCTGAGATATTCGCCATCGATCCTCACTCCTAATCCTTCCCAGTCTAAGAGCTTGAATACTTCTTCTAAGCATGCAGTGAATAGCATTGGAGAGATTGTGTCTCCTTGCCTGACCCCTTTCTTGATAGGTATCTTTCTACTTTTCTTGTGGAGAACCAAGGTAGCTGTGGAATCCTTGTAGATATTTGCCAAGATATTCACGTATGCCTCCTCCACTCCTTGATTACGCAATGCCTCTATGACTGCTGATGTCTCTACTGAATCGAATGCCTTTTTATAATCTATGAAAGCCATATAGAGAGGTTCATTGTACTCCGCAGATTTCTCGATTACCTGATTGATGGCATGGATATGGTCCATCGTAGAATATCCCTTCCTGAAGCCAGCCTGTTCTCTTGGTTGGCTGAAGTCAAGTGTTGTCCTGATTCTATTGGAAATTATCTTGGTGAATATTTATACAATACTGAAAGCAAGCTAATGGGTCTGTAATTCTTCAATTCTTTAACGTCTCCCTTCTTATGGATAAGTATAATGTTGGCGTTCTTCCAGCTCTCTGGTACACTTGAAGTTGTGAGGCATTGCGTATAAAGGGTCGCAAGCTTTTCAAGCATGATATCTCCTCCATCTTTGATTAAATCTACTGTTATTCCATCTTCTCCAGGCGCTTTTCCCCTGGTCATGTCTTTCAAGGCCCTTCTAACTTCATCGCTAGTTATAGAAGGAGCTTCTGTATCCGGTTCATCACTATTTCGAATGGAAGAAGCTTGGCTGTTTTGGCTACTGTACAGGTCAGTATAGAATTCTTCTGCTGCTTTTACTATGTCATCGAAATTGCTGATGATATTACCATGCTTGTCTTTCAGTGCATACATGTTGCCTTGTCCTATGCCTAGTTTTCTTCTTACTGATTTCATGCTGCGTCCATATTTTACGCCTTCCTCAATTTTTCCCACGTTATAATTTCGAATATCCCTTACTTTCTTCTTGTTGATCAGTTTTGACAGTTCAGCGAATTCTATCTGATCTCTTGAGTTGGACACTTTCATGTTTTGTCGTTTCTTTATTAGGTCCTTTGTTTCTTGGGAGAGCTTCCCTACAGGTTGCTTTGGTGCCTTACCTCCCACTTCAATTGCTGCTTCTGAGATCAGCCTAGTTACGGTTTCATTCATTAGCTCTATGTTATCTTCATCTTCCTGTTCTAAAGCTGCATATTTGTTTGCTAGCACCAGCCTGAATTGGTCTGCTTTTACCCTTACTGCCTCTAGGTTGGCCTGTTTCCTCTTGACTAATTTCACTCTCTCTCTCTTCAAATTGAGAGAAATCCTAGACCTCACTAACCTATGGTCACTGCACTTAACCTTACCTAACACTTCTACATCCTGCACTATGCTTGGATCGGCAGAGAGTATGAAATCTATTTCATTCCTTGTTTCTCCATTAGGGCTTTTCCAGGTCCACTTCCTGTTGCTGCGCTTCCTGAAGAAGGTATTCATTATTCGGAGCCTATTCCTTTCCGCGAATTCTACTAACATCTCTCCTCTTGCATTCCTAGAATCGATGCCGTAGTTGCCAATGACTTGCTCACCAACCTGCTTTTTCCCCACTTTTGCATTGAAGTCGCCCATGACTAAAGTATACTGAGTTTGCACCTTTCTCATTGCTAGTTCAACATCTTCATAAAACTGTTCTATTTCTTCATCATCGTGACTAGAGGTTGGGGCATAGGCTTGTACTACCTTCATTTTGTACCTCCTATTCAGCTTTATTACGACGACTGCTACCCTTTCATTAATGCTGTAGAATTCATCAATGTTGCCCGCTACGTTGTTATGCACTAGAAATCCTACCCCGGATTCTTTCTTATCTGGAAGACCTCTGTAGCAGAGGACGTGGCCGTTAGTCAGTACTGTGTAAGCCTCACCAGTTCTTCTAACCTCACTAAGGCCAATAATATCCCAGGAAATGCCTGATAATTCTTCAAATAGTCCTGCTAAGCTAGCCTCACTCGAGAGGGTGCGCGTGTTGAACGTTGCCAGGTTCAGTTTCCATTGGCGGCCTGCCTTGACCCAGAGATTCTTAGCACCCTCTGCCGCGTAGCAGGTCTGACCGCCGCCTTGGTCAGGTGCTCCGCAGCCACTGGGAACTGAGGGCCATGAGTTACTTGTCGGAGTCATCAGGGAGGTAGTGGCCGAATACTGCACCAGGGAGGCCAATTCCTGTTCTGGTGAGGGAGTGACTTTGATGAAGCTTAGTGGGCCTGCCTAGTTTGGTTGCACCTGAACTAGTATAGCCCCACTAGCTCTCGGCAATATGCATTTTTTTTCTTTGCCGGTGTCAGGCACCACTCCATGCCTGAAAATGTAGTGGAATGGAGCAGGATTCGAACTTACGACCTTCAGATTTGAAGTCGGGTGTTCTACCTCTACTCCACGCCACCACTTTCGTTTACCTGCATTTAAATAAAGGAAAAAAAATACTGCCGTGACCAGGATTCGAACCTGGGTTATTGCGGCCACAACGCAAGGTACTAACCACAACACGATCATGGCACACCGAAAGACGGGAGGCGGAAGAAATAGCACATCTTGTTCTCACTGCGAAACCGATTGCGTTACTACAGCAACCTGCGTGATGAGTGCCGAGAGGTGCTTTCGTTTACCTGCATTTAAATAAAGGAAAAAAATACTGCCGTGACCAGGATTCGAACCTGGGTTATTGCGGCCACAACGCAAGGTACTAACCACTATACGATCACGGCACACCGAAGGACGGTAGGCCGAAGAAATAGCACATCTGGTTTTTTTTTATTTATTGCCGGTCTTTGACATAAGACAGTACATACAAATTACCACACACTCCAATAACACAAATGCACGCTGTTGTACTGAAAAAAACAAAAAAACAACAAAAAAAACAAGTAAGTCGTCCGTCCGTATAGGACCGACGTTGTCACGTTAAAATTCCTTCATGGCTGCCAGAGGAACCACCCTTGACAGCCAATCCGGTACATACACTTTCATTTTCTGTTCTTCAATAAAGCGAGATACACATTCTTTGAAATAAATCCTCGCGGGCCTCGCGTCGGGGTCACAGTGGTACCCTGCCATACGAGCCCGCCATAAACAGTGGAGTGCAATCAGCATAATAAAGTCATAAGGTACCCCGTCATCGTCCTTAATTGACAGATACCTGATCCCATGGGGGTCCACTGGCAATTCTTTCTTTAGTGTTCGCTGTAACACGTCCCAGAAGTAAACCCCCTCCCAACAGTGCAAAAAAACATGGTCTATGGTTTCGGGCTGCTTGCATATCAAGCAGTGCGATCCCCATGGTACAGTACAACCCCGTTCTTTCATAAAAGTCTTGACGGGGAGCGTTCCTGTATGAAGGTTAAAGAAAAATGTTTTTACCCCGGGTGACACCTCCATGCGTTTCACCCGTTTAAGCACATCCTGTCCTGGCCCTCCACTGTATATGGCTCTATATAATGGTACTGGGAAAGGTACATCAGCAAGGTCTCTATACAGTGTTTTCCTTTTCACTTCACAAAGGTAATCATTTGAAAAACGCACAGTGAGGAAGCGTACACTTTCGACCACTTCCTTGAGATACCCACGAAGTGTTCCGGTCATGCTTTCTGTACTGACAACATGTTCAGACAATGCGTCGCTCAACCTGAGCTGGCAAACAGTGCGCAGAAAAGGGTCTCGCGTATCGCGAAAAAAACAAAAATCTGTTTAGCAGCTGTCTAACAAAGAGATGAATTAAACCCACACCCCCGTCCTTCACTCTTCTGAACAAGTTTGTTCGGCTGCACCTTTCCCATGTCGAACCCCAGATGAAAACCGCAAACACTCTGTGCAGCCTTTGCACGTTTGCCCGGGAACAATAGAGCACTTGCATGACATAATACAACTTAGAGATACAGAAAATATTGCAAACTGTCGCTCTTGTAAAAATAGACAGGTTAGTTCCTTGCCATCTGTCTACTTTATCTTTCATTTCTTTGGTTTGACTCCTCCAGTATTCCTCGCTGCTGTTGTAGCTGTCGAGGGGAACACCTAGATACCGTGCAGGAGTTTTCATCCAGTTCACGTTCGCGAAGTGGTCCGGTGCAGACGGCCACTCCCCGTGCCATAGTCCAAGGGATTTGCCCCAATTTACTCTGCTGCCCGTGACGTCACAGAAGTGCTTCACTACAGTTATTGCTTCGGTTATACTAGGTTTGTCTGTGCAACACACTGCGATGTCGTCTGCATACGCGAGTACTTTAACTTCGGCCGCTGCCAGCCTAAAACCACGTATTCTGACATTTTCAGTGATTGCCAGACACATTGCTTCAATATATATAGCGAACAGAAGCGGACTGAGGGGGCAGCCTTGGCGCACTGAACGCATGATGTTAATGGGGGCCCCCAGTGACTTATTAACAATTAACCGCGTTGTGCAGTTCTGATACGCCAAGGCCACTCCCTCAGTGGTGATGGAACCAACATTAACATGATCTAAGATTGCAAACAAAATAGCATGCGCGACACAGTCAAACGCTTTCTCGAGGTCGAGCTGAAGAACTGCAACGCCGCTATAGGTGACGTCACAGCACTCGAGAACACACCGCATCCTATGGATGTTCGCAAAAATAGATCGCCCCTTGATGCCGCAAGTTTGGTGGTCAGCGACTATTTCCTTGATGACACTTTGGAGTCTGGTGGCTATAACCTTCATAAATATTTTGTAATCGATGTTAGTTAATGATATGGGCCTGTAGGATGTGACGTGCTTTAGTTTATCTATTTGATCGGTCTTAGGTATTAGTATAGTGTGCGCTTTTCCAAAGGAAGGTGGCAAGGATTTCTGCTCATATGCGTCATTAAATACCGCAGCTAGCAAAGGAGCCAGTTCGCTTTTAAACGTCTTATACCACCCAGCGCTGAGACCATCAGGTCCGGGTGACTTGCCCAGGTTCAAATCGTCGATTGCTTTCTCGACTTCCCTCTGGGTTATTCTGCCTTCTAGTCCTTCTTTGGTGTCATCATCCAATCGCGGCATACGATGGAGAAAAGCAGCTTTAAACCCATCTAAATTGGCAGCCTGGAATGCAAAGAGCGACTGGTAGTACTCAGTGAAAGCGCGGCCTATGCTTTCGTTGTCTTCAACAACACTGCCGTTCATTAAAATCTTATCAACATTGTTGCGTCGTCCGTGCGCCTTTTCTAGTCCAAGCGCCCTTTTTGTGGGCGTCTCCCCTGCCGCTAGTGCATCGGCACGTGCTCGCACAATGGCACCTTGATAACGCTCTTTATCAAACTGTTCAAGCTTTTGCTTGATGTTTCGCACGTCGTCTTTGTACGCCCCAGGCTGTCTGCACTCAAGCGTAATAAGCTGTCTGAGTAGTGTTCTAAAACCCTTTTCTTTCACTTCCCTCTCATATTTTAGGCAGCTCGATCGGTCCAAGGCTTTCATTTTAACGTTTTGTTTAAAGCATTCCCACTTTTCCGCTATTGTTTCCGATGTTGCTTCGTGTATTTTATTAACCATATCGCGTACTGCGGCAAGAAATGGCTCATCGATTAGTAGCATTGCATTCATTTTCCAGAGGTCCCAATTGAAAGCATGTCTCCTTTTCTCTATGCCGACTTCACATTTAACCAGACAGTGGTCCGAGAACGACACAGGTACAACGCAATAGCCATGGTATTTTGGGATTGCATCCAACGAAATGTACATGCGATCTAATCGCGCATGGCTACTACCCTGAAAACGCGTAAACGTCACTTCATGACCAGCTTCGAGACACTCAAAGACATCGTCAAGTTCATTTTCGCTTATTTTATTGGACAACACATCACTGCTTTTGTCACGCATACCGGCATTGTTGACTCTGTCTTTAGCGCTCAGCACACAATTGAAGTCTCCTAACAGGATTACGCGCTTATCACACCGGACATACTGTTCAAGGTTCGAAAAGAATAAGACACGCTCATCCACAGAGTTCGGTGCGTATACGCATATGATGCGAAACTCGACATCACTCGTGAAAACATCACAAAAAGCAATCCTTCCAGACTCACAAGAAAATACTCTTTGAATCTGTATTCCTGGCAGCTTCTTTACAAAAAGAAGGCAGCCCCCGGACGTGCCAATCGCATGACTGACCACCGCAAAATACCTAGTCGTGAAACGTCGCACCATGCTCCCGGTCTCCTCCTCCCCGTCTACCTTAGTTTCCTGGACGGCTAGTACGTCTATGTCATGGTCAATGACTAACCGTAGGAGCTGACTTTGCCTACGACTAGCCGCCAACCCTCTCACGTTTAATGTGGCAATACTAAGGGACGGAAACAGAGGCATATTGAACTAGAAAAAATGTAGGCCCGGAGCATGGTGCTTACCGTTTACGACTAGCCCTCGGCTAGTCGCCTCCGGGACCCTCCGTCTTCCCGGCGGCGTTAGTGACCGGTGCTTTGTCACCAGGTGTTCTCTCAGGAGGAACGGTCGGTTTTGGCTTGAAGCCCATCCGCCTTCCCAGCGGCGTCTTGGTCGGCGGTCCCTCACTGCTGTTGGTTGCACTCTCGTCCCTGTCCTTGGTCTCCTCGTGGGAGCGCTTGACTGGGGCACCAAGGGTCGTTGTCGGGTCGCCGTCGACGACGGCCTTGTCCTGCTGCATTGCTGTTTCGTCGTCATCGGCCGCGTCTTCACCAACGCCTCCGGTCGCCTGGACCTCTGCAGTCGGGAGCTGTTCCGGCAAACTCGGCTTCTCAGCAGCCTCGGCCAAGTTGCCGTCTGCACCCTCGTTCGGCGTACCATTGCTTGTCGGTGACGGCACCAGGTCTCCAGCTCCTTTGGCAGCGTCCTCCGCCTCCACAACGTCCATGACGTGCTCTGCCGCAACGTCATTCGCAGCTGGGCCTGTCACGGCGGCGTAGGATTTCACACAGTCCGCGTCGACGTGGCCGAATCGTCTGCACCGTGAACAGCAAGGGACTTTGCACTCCCGGCGGACGTGTCCCGTGCCTTGGCAGCGCAAGCACTGCATGGGGCGACCGGGAACAACCACCAGGGCCAACTCACCCGCCGACGCGGACCTGGTGAGGGAGGTCCTCCACCTTGACGCCACTTTTCAGCTTCAGCAGCACGGTCCTTGTGGTTGACGTCTTTTCTCCCATGCCTTGGACACGCCACCTCTCCCGGCTCACTTCCTCGACCTTGCCGAAAGCTGCGAACGCCGTGCGGACGTCCTCGTCGGCGACGCCGTACAGCAGCCAGTGAAGCCGAAGCTTCACCTGCTGGTCTTGCGGGTCAACGATGACGCACCGTCGTCCCTTTACTTGTAGTTCCTTGAGGGCCAACAGTCGTTTTGTGGCGGTCGCATCCTTGAGGGTCACCGCCCAGACGTGGTTAATCTGGTACGCCCCTATGCATAGCACCTCAGGCAGCAAACCTGTCGGCAGCAGGGCGTCCCTGAAATCTTCGACCTTGTAAGGTCTCGCACGCACATCACCGTGCAAAAACACGGTATTAATCGGCAATCGTCCTTGGGGCAGTTGAGGCAGAATAAACGGATATTCGATATCTTCATCGTTGCGCCTGTTTCCGCGGCCAAAAGTGACCGCTGTCGCTGCCCCTGAAGAGGCCATGATTCGACGATCCGTCACGCTCGGTGGCCGGAAGCAGAATGAATAGCACATCTTGTTCTCACTGCGAAACCGGTTGTGTTACTACTGCAAGCTGCGTGACGAGTGCCGAGAGGCGCTTTCGTTTACCTGGATATAAATAAAAGAAAAAAATACTGCCGTGACCAGGATTCGAACCTGGGTTATTGCGCCCACAACGCAAGGTACTAACCACTATACGATCACGGCACACCGAAGGACGGGAGGCGGGAAGAAATAGCACATCTTGTTCTCACTGCGAAACCGGTTGCGTTACTACTGCAAGCTGCGTGACGAGTGCCGAGAGGCGATTCTACTTGCGGCTACCGTTCGGTACGGACGCGGAATGTCTTGCTCCGGTGGAGCGGTGTTTGCGGCTCAGTCGAGCCGCGGAAACAGGATTATTGCCGATGAAGACAAGGAATACCAAGTTGTTTTGCCGCAATTGCCAACAGGATCCTGCGTTTTGAATACTGTTTTCCTTCACGGGGATGTGACCGCTAGGCCTTTACGCGCCGAAGATTTCAGGGACACGCTGGCTCGTCTGGGACTGCTGCCCGAGGTTGTTAGCTTGGGGGCGTTCCAGATGAATCACGTTTGGGCGGTTGCCTTCAGGAGCTCGGAGGCGACGAAGAAAATGTTGGCGTTCGGCGAAATTATGGTGAAAGAAAGAAGATGCCTAGTGCTGGACCCTGCAAGTCAGGAGGTACGCGTTAAGGTGTTCTGGCTCTTTCACCATGTCCCGGACGAAGACGTCCGTGCGGCTCTCGCCCCTTAAGGAAAAGCTACTGACGTGACGAGACAACGCTGGCGGGTGCAAGGCATCACGGACAAAGGGTCGACAACGCGCACCGTAACTTTGAAGCTCAAGCCGGGCGTGACCATCGACAATCTGCCACATGAAATTCGAGTGGCCGGTATGATGGCACTTCTCGTGGCCCCTGGAAGGGCTCCGTTGTGCCTGAGGTGCAACCGCACAGGACATATAAGGCGGGAGTGCCGCGTACGCCGTTGTGCCCTTTGCCGGCGCTTTGGGCACGATGAGAGCCAGTGTGTGCGGACGTATGCGAACATCGCAGGCCCTGCGAAGATCGACGAGGTCATTGAAGAACACGTCATGGATGCCGCTGATGCTGAGGAAGCGGCTGGTGGTTTCAGCGGTACGCAAAACACAAAGGTGAAAGGCTTGGGTACGCCTGACGAGTGTACCGAAATCGTCAAAGCCGGAAAGGAAGGTAAAGTGCAAGGAGCAGAGCCAGCCGCGGAAACGCCAGCCAGGGACGCAGCGACTAAGGTCGCCACAAAGGACTGAATTAAAGAGAAAGTGAGGACGCCAACAGACAAGGAAACCCTTATGGACATCAGCGGTGCGGCAGCGAAAAGGACCCTTGAGGAAAGCAATGACGGCGAACCAGGGGCTCAGAGCCAGGTGGCTCAAAGCGAGCCACCCTTGAAGACCACCAATGTCCGTCGATCGACGCTGAAGCCGGCACCGAACTTGCCACCCGTCAGGAAACCGTCGGCACCGGCGCCAACATAGTGTCATAATGTGTGTACCAGTGTTACTTTTCTTTTTTGCCGGAGTGGGTGGGGGGGAGGGGTGGGGTGGCGGGGCTTGCTTGGGGCGGTGTGGCAACGGGCCACTGCAACAAGGCACAATTTGCACGATGGAAATTCATAGATATGGCATCCAATGTCGGCAGTCCAGAGGATGGTTTTCGCTGCGCAGTACCAGCAAACGTGAGTGTGCAGCTAGTAGTGTGCAAAGAGTGTCGTCGGTCTGTTTTTTCTTCATAGCATAATGAATCCCTCAGATATCACGATACGAGTAGGTAGTATTAATGTAAGGGGCCTTGGGTCTAAACGAAAACAGTACCAGCTAAGCAGACTGTTTATGGAAACTGATCTTGATATTATCGCCGTGCAGGAAACTAAAGTCGAAAGTGAAGAAGGAACGGACCGTATGGTAGATGCGTTTCGGCCACGGTATTGTGTGTGTGTATCACATTCTGGTGGTAAAGCTGGTGGGTGCGCCCTTTTTATTCGGAGTGCACTGAACATAGTTATTGAAAATGTTGTGTGTGATGTTAATGGCCGTCAAATAGTGTGCGACTTTGTAAATGGAGCGGTGAAGTTGCGAGCGATATGTGTTTACGCACCTAACAAAGTATGTGACCGCAAGGTATTCTTTGAAGGCCTTAAAAGTCAATTGAATTGTCAAAGCAAGATTTTATTGATGGGAGACTTCAACTGTGTTTGCTATGCTGAGGACCGAGTGCTAAGCCCTGCGGTTCAAGACGCAAGCGCGCAATTTTTAGCCACGAGTATAAGCGAAGGCAATTTGGTAGATGTGGGTTTTGTCATTGGATATGTCGCGACTCCTAAGTTCATGCTTTTTCAAGGAGCCAGCCACGCACGATTGGATAGGATATAGATGACAGCTGACTTGGTTACAATGTGTAGCAGCCAGTGGCGTAGCCAGAAATTTTTTTCGGGGGGGGGGGGGGGCTCAAGTTGCAACGCGGCCTCCTCCTTATAAAAGTTGTCGAGGCATCAAATACATCAATAATAACTGCATTGCCATTGCCAATGCCATTGTATATTAGGTGCTGAAAACGAGTTATTTAACGCTACGCACAGTCAAGACAAGTAAATTATGTGTTTGTTTCGTAAAAGAATAGCTTCGTATGTCCCAAAAATTGTGGCAGTAATAGCTGATATCAGTGCTTCCGCGTTTTTTTTTTGTTTTGGTCTATCTAATAAGCAAAGAAAATATCACGTGAACTTTAGAACTATATCAGTTCGAAACCAGCAAAGCAGTGCATTCAGCTGGTATGAAAAACGTAAAGGCCATAAAATGAACAAGTTGACAAATATTTTGATGAATTTTTGTCATTTAACAACCTCGTTTACATTTTTGTACATATGCAACGGTCAGGGAAAAACCTCAATGACGCTGTCCTTCGTTGCAACGGATTGCGCAGCAGCAGATGTTACCGCACGTATATTGTAATTGCACCGAAATTATAGTTGCAACAACGAGTACATATAAAAAGCAGAAGTTCCGCAATATATACATTAGAAATGCGAAGATAGAATGGAATATACAAATGGCAAGAAAGTGCCGCGTGAAACCAAGTTCACTGCTTGTATACACAAAACCTCGCAACAAGATATTTAAATATACGTATAAGTCTGCAATAAATCTACGTATCTAAGGAAACGTCATTGTATATAATGCGTCAAACAAGACAAATAAACATGTTGCGCAGACACAGACAGTAAACTTCACGCATACGAGTATAAAGACAGACGACCCCAACCTTTAATAATCAAATTCTGATTCTGATTCTGATCCAGACAAGAACAAAACTATGATCTCAGAAATTGTGATATGCATTTGGGCCATGCTGCGATCGCGACAGCACCATGTGGCTAGAATAAGAGAAAAAGAATGCAGAAATCAATATGAAAAACGTGTATTTTAACTGCCTGCACAGCGGCAACAATTATTCTGCACCCCAAGTCAAAGAAGGCTATTGCTTCGTTTAAAAAAAGAAGTAAACCCATGTAGCTAAAAAGGAAAGAAAAGGACAAACGAAAGCCACAGATGATGCGGCAAGTTGATTTACCCAACATCCGAGTGCGTTTTTGGGAAACGCCGCGTGTTCCGGGCTTTCAATGAGCAAGGTTTGTCAAAATTGGTTATTGATGTCCCCGTAATTTTTGTATTCCCAGGATAATTTTGATTATCATGCTAACTGTTACAACAAACGGTGAAAATTTCTGTGGTTTTAAAAGCTAATGAACAGTCATACGTTTTCATAATTACGAGCTTATATAGGAACGTGAAGGAACACATATTTTTACAGGCATTGATTTTTGCTGCTTCGCTATCTAAACGATTAACTTTACTCGGCGGGGAGGTTTAGTGAAGCGTTCAGTAACTTCCGACACGTTGATGGCGACGTCTCTGTCGGCGTATAGAAGCGCCAGCATAACCATGCGTTCCTCATTGTAAAGCGCAAGTGTTCTTTTTAGTAATCTCATGTTTGAAAATCTCTCTGCGCTGGCAGTGGCACTGGAAGGGCGACTAGAATATGCAGCAGTTTGTGCTAGAGCACTGCACGGGCCGATTTTTTCAGCCCGGACCCGGCCCGGGCCCGTTTTTACGTTGGGCTGCACGCCCGAGCCCGAACAAAACTTTCATGGCGAGACCCGGGCCCGGCCCGGGCCCGGAAATAATCTACGTTACCCGCCTGGCCCGGCCCGCCACCCCTTTTTCTCAGGCCCGAACCCGGCCCGATACCGAAAAATACATGTTTGTCAGAGTTCAGACGTCCGAAAATAACTCGCTGCACGTTACATGCACACCACGAGAAAGCCCGGCCCGGGCCCGGGTCAAAAAGCACACGCCGTGCCTGAGCCCGGCCCGAGCCCGTGAAAAAACTGCTCTACCCGGCCCGGCCCGGCCCACGGGCCGGGCCGGGCCCGGGCTTTCGGGTAAGCCCGAGCCCGTGCAGTGCTCTAGTTTGTACACATGTGCATATAACCTGCAGTCTCCATGAGAGAGGGCATCTATTCCTGTGCTGAAACCTAAAAACACTTCGATATCGTTTCCTCAGCACCACGCTCGACAAGGTAGACAGCCGTCCTCTTACGGAAGCCACAATTCTTGGTCCCTGGTCCCAGCCGACGTCTGAACGAACTGCTTTAAAAGCGCTATTACGCTTTTAAAAGAAACAGGACTTAGTGGAAAACTATATCTCTTACAAAAATTTTTGTTGAGAATGCATTGAAATATCATTGGTTAATGTTGAGTATCGTATTGAGCATTCATTGGGAGTTTGTTGGGATATCGTTGAGCAAAGTGTTGAGGGCTCTTGAATATTGGCCACTGAAATTTTATTGAAACACAATTGGGCAAGTCAATGTTGAATAGTTGTTGAGTTAGTATTGAAAGCACATTGTGCTTAGACATATCATTGTGTAAGTTCTGTTGAATTTCTGTTGGGTTTCCATTGATGCAGTCTTGAAATGCTGTTGTGATTGTTCTGTTACCATTTGTTGAGTGATTATTGACACAGCATTGAAAAGTACATTGTGCGCCTGTTGAGATGGCATTGATATTTCGAAAATTGCCACTGAAATATCATTGATATTTTGTTGGGCTTGTGGCATTTTAGTGCACTTAATTTTGAAATTGCTTTGCTATTTGCACTTGCATGCCCTGGTGCCTCTTCACATAACTTTCCCTAATCCGAACGGAAGCAAAGGAGCGACTGACATATTTCATGTACCCTAATATGTAATATAGCGTGCACATGACACATTATTACAGTATATAAGGTACAACTGTATGAAACCTGAAGACATACGCTAGTGCCTACAGTGCTATTAAGTGTAAGGGAGCAGAACTATAGCACACATGCTCAAAAAATGTTAGCAAAAGTGTACACATGCCTAGTTAAACTCGCACAATTTTTTCTGGAAGATATACAACACCACCTGCACTTACAGCATAAAAAAAGCTTCCTGTGCCTGTACAGCACAGCACAAAGCAGAGTCATGAGAACTGAAAAGTAGAACTTAGTGGGTTTAAAACTACAATGATGATGGATGAAATTGATAAATTGTACAAAGTTATCACTCTTATTAGCTACCTAAGGGACTCCTTGAACTTGACCTACAAAGATGTACAGCAATGTTAAAAACAAACAGAAGATAGAAACCTATAGCCTTCTTGCAGGAATAAACAATGCAAATAGCCTCATGTGTCACAATTTTACGAGCACTTTGGCAATTTGGTGTATGTACAGACTTGACAAACAGCAGCTCAAACAGAGATGCGAACACTGAATTAAGATAAGAATACACACGAATGCTCACTCAACTTGAAGTTTATTACAGCAGAAAGAATTATATTTCACAATTACAGCAGAAAAAAAATATTTTGTAAAAACAACAGTCAAGTGACTCAAAGGCAGACCTTAAGCATACCCTTGTAACTAACTTTGAACACATGAACTCTTGGCTTGCATGCATAAATACAAAAATGAAGACCACTGGATACCTTACAGTAAAATGCTTCACACACCCAGTAAACACTCACAGAAGGGTTTACGGCTGCCTATGAGTAGGCAAAATAGCAAGTAAACTGGAAACAAATGACTTCATGTATATATATATATACAAAACACCTGAATCGTGTTTTTCAGACGGTAAACTTCTAAAACATTTGTGCTGTAAAAGCAGCTTACCTCCCTGGCAATAAGTCAAGAACTGCACAGTATTTCAAGACAGTAGAGGCTTGGGCTAGTCGGTGCATACTCGAGAGGGAAACAGCGCAAAAAAACACAAGCACAAGAAGGGACAAGAAGCGCTGGTGTGTGTCTCCCTTCTTGTCGAGTTTTTTCGCGCTGTTTCCCTCTCGAGTGTGAACAGTATTTAATTTCTTGTGTTACTTTTGGGTGCGGAAGAGTTTCCTGGTGGCATTTTCTAATTTAGTGAGCTCATCAGTGAATTTTTTTCTGGACTTGAACAAAGCTAATGAAATCATTTCTTTGGGCCTTTTTCACCCTACACAGCAACTACTGGTACCTCAGGTCAATAAAAAGCTAATGCAAGGCTAATAGTTTCAATGATATAATGAAGTGACATAAAATACACAGACAACTGGAGTGACACACAGTAACGCAATTCCCAACAGTGAAATAAATGGTCACCTGCATCATCAAAGAGCCTAGAACGACTCATTATAAAGCATGAGAAAAGGTTTCAATAACTGTACAGCCAGATTGGAGAGCTAGTAAAAAACGCAAATAAATGCACATACAAAACAGCAATTTACCACACTTGCGCACATAAATATATACAATCCACCAGCATTTCGCTGCATAATATATATAAAAGTTGTGACAAAGCAGTAACTGAAAGACGGAAGGAGCTGCACTACCCATGTTGAAAAAAAATATCGAAAGTGACATACATGCATATTTAATCTGACAGAAAACGTCTTTCCAAGCTATATATTACAAAAACTGTACAACAACGTTAAGAACAAACGAGATGAGGAAGCTATACCATTCTTGCAGAAATTAGTAGTGCAAATAACTTCATGTATCTCAATTTTACGGATACTTTGGTAATTTGGTGTGTGTACATACTTTACAAACAGCTCAAACAAAGATGAGAACGGTGAAATAATGTAGGAACACACAATAATGCTGACTCAACTAGAAGTTTGTTCGTGACGACAAAGATATTAAGCACACTGGCCAACTTGACAAAGAAATGGCCATGCATGCGTGGCAGACAGCCCGGTGCAACAAAAAAAAGGAACGAAAGACGTGTTTTGTAGTATAAATATGCAGGTAAAAAAAACAGTGAGAGATGTCATATAAGTGATACCACCAAACAAGGAGAGCTCTTTAAAAAATCCGAACTCTTTCCCATTAAGAGCAACAGATAGCTTATGCATTTGTCTTCTTTGCAATCAATAAATAAGGCTTCCATAATTTCTCTTGTGTTCTGGTCTTTGTGATGAAACAATTGTTCGTTCTACCCCTTACAGCAGAAAACACAATTTTGTTTAATCACAAAGGCCACGCATACATGGTTTCTTATCTTTGTCAAGTTCCAATGTGTTTACAACCTGTCTTCAATAATAAACTTCTAGTTGAGTCGGCGCTTGTATGTGTTCCTGTGGTACGCATGTACCACTTGGTTAGGCTGATAAACATTCTCACAAGAAAAAGGAACTACCTCCACTCACAAGGTAGCCAATTCTTTACAACTAAAAGGCAGAACACATAGAAAGTAAGCCTTCACAGCGTCCATGAAAGTAAGTCTTCACAGCGTCACAGCGTACACCACAGGGCAGAATAAAAAATAGTTAAAATCCCACTTGACGCAGAGTGGCAACAGAGACGCGAGCTTCCTGGTGAATCAGCCGCAGATCAATGGATGTCTCTTGCGAGAAACGACGCCAAGCTGTTCTTGACGATCGACACGTTAGCACCTGGGCATTTGGTGCATGTGTAACCTGTAGAGAAGGGAATGTAGACAGAATTAGATAATGCAAATTAAAAATCTGTCACACAATATACATAACCACGCACTAAATATTAGTACGCACTACACTGGCAATTAAAAATTTGCGTCTCTTTCAAGAGGGCCGTCGCGAAAATGATGAAATGGATTGTTACAGTAAATGTCACCAAAGATACGCACAGCGATGTTTGTTTCACACCGGTGAAATATATTCCCGGCTCTCTCACAACACGAAAGACCATGCTATAGTACACAGCCGATACCAAGCAGCAGTCCGAATCTTCAGGAGCAGCAGGGCAGACCTAAAAATTCGCCGAGAGCAATGCGCGCGCGAGCGTGCTAGTGAGAACCGGCACCGCTTCTTTGAAGCTTAGTATCCGCTGCTGCATGGCTAAGAACATTCCGCGCGATTTGTGTGCCGCGCGTTGCGTACGCGTCCTGTGCGCATTGCACGCTTGCGTCTGTGCAGTGAGCTATCTTCATGAACGTGCCATTCCTCGCCGCGCTAACGGTGCTCGAGTGCGGCGTTAGCTTGAGGCGCCGATGAGCCGTCTGGCGTTCCTTTCGTTTCTGCAAGCAACGCACATTCCAGTCGGCCCAGCTCAAAGAGGTATCAGAGAACGGCGGCGCGCTTGAGTTATCGCCTATGAGAAGCGTGCAGTCAGTACGCTTTAAACGGCAACACGTCACGTTTGATAAATATGCTTACTGCGGTTGGGGTGGCGATGTGTGATAAGGCAAGCCCGTCGGCGGCTTTGCCGACGTCGCCACCACGCCTCTGTTCATTTACGATGTGTATCCGTGTAATCATCGCGCCGATGCAGGAATTATCGGTAGGCTGTTCTCCGCACATACCGAAAAGGCGAAATATATTTTGCAGCACACCGCGACATTAGCCACAACGCAAATAGAGGCGCAGTAAACGACTACGCGAGAAAATGTGCACACTAGCCTTAAGGTATACGATGAGCCACTACAGATTAAGAATATTTTTTTAATATCGCAGTGTCGCTACAAAGGCGAAGCATCGATTGCGATAGCAAATTAGTAGATAATATTACGAACATTCCAATCGAAGCAGCGGCGGCAGCAAGCGCTAGCTTCGCGCGCTTTCGCTCCAGGGCATGCGGTTTGCCTGCAGAAAGTGAACGGTGTGCTTAACATCTGACGATCGTCCAAGTGAAAAAAAAAAAAAAAAACGCGGCTATGTGCTCAAGAAAACGAAATAACTTACCTGTGTGCAGAAGTCAGGCTGCGGCTTTGTTCGCCTTCCTTCCATCATGAATTCTGCCGCGCAACTCATCAAAACTGCCAGGCTCGAACATCACCCGAAGACCAGTAGCTGCGTCAGCAAACGTCTTCAACGGATAAACATCCCTCTTATCATCATAGAGCAATTTCACTAAAACTTGCGTCATGATGTCCAAAAACAAAAGAAAAATGCTTCCAACAAAGCGCGCGCGGCACGAACCACCGCACAAGTTCAGACGAGTGACAGATTCGAAAAGCGGCCACAGCCTCAGTGTCGTATTAAGTTAATAAAATCGTTCCTACTAAAAATAACCACTATAATCCATAAATAATGATTGATAATTTTTTTTCATAGAAAATATACTAAATTTTGAAGGAAAACTTAATTTGTAGCGTAAAAAATAAATAATACGATTAACAAAATTGCGACTACGAAACTAACGGCACACTGGATACCGTTGCAAAAGACTGCTCACAATAAAGTCACGCACGCGCGCACACACTTAAACACTCATGCTCAAACACTGGTTTGGCGTTTATTGCGTCACCTATGAGTAAAAGTTATTACTAATATCTGTATTTTTATGAACAACAATTTGTTTAAGTAGTTTGCAGCATCTTTGCAGATGACGCGGTAAAAAGTACGGTATAACGTGGGTGGGTAACTGTTGTTTGATTTCTTTCATTTCTCTTTGGCCTTCGTTTGTTTCACTGAACATAGGAGAGCTGCAGGCTTGGGAGGCTTCCATGGCAAGAATTTTATCGCATGCTTCTGCAAGGCGAGTGTCGGGAGCAGCCGCTGAGACAGCGATTAGCTGCGTAATGTTGCGGCTGTTGCTGAATCCGAAACTCTTTCAACGCGCTGTGCTCTAAAAGCGCGTTCGTTGTTTGATATCTAGTACGACGGCCGTTGGATAAAAAAATGTATTATGCTTTCGAGACACAGGGTGTGGCACAGGAAATTCTAAGACCTCTGAAGTGTATGTTTACAGCCTGTGCGCGCTTGCATCCTACGGCTCGCACAGCGCGTCCGATGCTCAAAGGTAGCGTCGTCGCTTGTCGGCGCCTGCCTTATCGCCACCATCCGCGCTGCCGCCGTGTCTACTTTTGGGGAACTCCCCATGCACGCAGTCACCGTGTTTGCAAGTGAATTTCACATTCTTTTGCTCCCTAAAACATGCGCATTTTGGATCGCACCTATGGCTATGCCATATGTTGTATGTTAAAACGACGATGGCATTTGTACGCCGGCGAGCAAGTCACTCGTGGGCGATCATGAAGATGGTTCAACGTCGCAGTTTCTACGTAGCGTAAACGGCTACGAAAGCGGGCTGGTCCCGGACATAGTACAGTCTAACATGGCGCCTCAAAGCGCGAGCTGTCGCAAGAAGACGAGGAAGTTACATGGGGCGCGCGCGCCGAGCAATCAAAGCGCTGACTGGTTTCGGAACGAGAGACGTACGCGTGCGCTCGTGGCCTAAAGGTTAGAGCACCGGGCTGCTGCGATCGACGGTCAACGTTCGGTGCCAAAGTCGGTCACACACTGTTTTCTTTTTACGAAAGCGAGCCCAAACTAGAACCTACCTACCTACCGCAAAGTGACAAGAATGAGGCAAAGAATGCTTCTTAATAAAGTTTTGAAATGTCGCCTTCATATGCGAGTCCTAATTAGTATATGCTAAACTCAACTGCTACACAACAAAAAAACAACTACGAAAATCAACAGAAATTACTCAATAAATTATTTATTGAGAAGCTCTCAATGGTAATATCATTGTGCAACTGTTGAGCGAACTCAAAGACTTTAGAGACTTTGTTGAAAGTCCGTTGATTCAACAATACCCCAACAATACGTCAACGGAAAATCAACAGTCATTTTTGTACGGGCTAGTATTTGCAAAACATGTCCACCACGATACCACAAGTTAGCATGATGTTTTGCTTAATCCTATATTGAAGGAAAACCACATAAACACGACAAGGCGTAATTTCACATAAGAAACCTCAATCATTCAGCCATGAGTTTGGTGAATGCGTCGACTAGTGTACGCATGGCAATTAACAAATTCGAAATTAGGCTTCTGGAGGTGACTTTGACGGCACCTATTCAGCGATTTCGCGTGTATTCATCGATAGCAACATCATGGGTGTGCCGGCATCGCGCCGTGCAGAGTATTTAGTTTGAGATATAAGTCTGCGCCAGCGACGTACGCCTATTATTGAGATACAGATACAATATTAAGGAAACGGTAGAATTAAAAAAAAAAGAAGCGATTGAGATACCACATTTGGCAACAAAATGAGGAGGCTCCCTAACACGATCGGCACTTCGTATATCTAGGCTTCGTAGCGCTTGTTTGCGGGACGCACCCTGCACGTATGCGGACTGCTTTGTCCCAAACCCCGGTAACAGCGTGTACAGACGTGAGCAGCCTTGTCTAGAAGGCGGGAACGGCGGCTTCCGGGGCTCTCCGGAGCCATCCAGCGTCGTCTAACGGTAGCTGCTGGGCCCAAACGTGCCCAGCACCTACCCTTAGACGTCGGACCCAGCAGCAAGCGTTATACGTCGCTGGCTGGCACCGGATAGCCCCGGAAGCCGCCGTTCCCGCCTTCTAGACAAAGCTGCTCACGTCTGTACATGTCCGCTCTCCTAGAGGTCTACGCCTTTCGTGCCGCTGTCACCGCTGAAGTAGCGGTCTGGCACCCGAACGAAGTGAAAATTTCAGCCACCCTTGCTGCAAAGAGTTGTCGTCTGCTACTGGATCCCGAGCGTACTTTCTAAAGTGTCCGCTAGGTGGCTATCAGTGACGCCTTTATTAAAGCTTTAGCCTTTATAGGTGATGCTGTATATGCCCCAAACCTAGCAATCGCTGTCTTTTATTATTCTTTATTTGCACTGCAGTGCAGTGCTCGAGCGTTCTAGAGAGAAGTGTACATGTCTGTACAATCTGCAAATCGCCTGCCACTGTGCTCCCTTTCAATATTTATGCTACAAAACTCGTTTTGGCTTGACACGCGAAAGGTATCAGTCGACATTCGTACCAATCGTGGCACTCAAACTAAGTCAACTACATTGCTCGACATTTCTAACGGTTATGCGTCCTTCTGTTTGATGCAACAGACGTGTAAGCTTAGTAGAGGATCGAATAGACAAAAATAGCGTAGACATACATCTGTTAGCTCAATGGTCAAAGCGGGACGTCGCACATTATGGCGACCGGAAGGGAAGTGGTAGGACGGCGGCGTCGAGTAGAGTACAGCATTCGGGACACATTCGCTCTTTCCGGGCGGGCTTTGTTTTTTGGAGGCCAAATACACCGACCGGTTCACAACTTCGCACGTCGCGAGCTTACCGACTCTTCAGCCCCATTGGTAGTCATTGTTTCATTCACTAGGTGGCAATTTTCTGGTACAGCTACGTCTTTGTTTGGTTCCTTCGACAGCCTGCTAACAAATATGAGATAAGAATGTATCAACTTGCGATCGAAGAGATGGGAAGAAGGTTGATTGCGAAGTGAATATTCACTATTAGCATAGCTACAGACCTGGGCATCCTTCTCCAGAATGAAAAAAAAAGCACACGAACAAAGACACGTAGCGCAGTTACACTCGAAGTCGTAGTGATCTACTAAGAATTCTCGAGACCTAAAAGCGTCTTTCAGGCACGCAACGCCCAGACAGAAACCACCATGATTCAAGGACTTTCAGGATAGATAAAACGCTTTCATATCGAGGTATGTGCGAAAGCAGCTGGGAATTGCACTTCTCTCAGTAAAGATTGAAAAGGAAAAAGAAATGAAATGATTACACTTGCACCACGTCAGTATGATTTGTATCCAGGCTAGTTATGTAAGATTTATTACATGGAGGTAGTCCTATAGGCTAGGATATAATCTGCCTGGAAATATTTTCCTTCGGATAATAGCGCCGGGTAGGATACTGCTTGGCTCAGCGTGTTCTATCTATTGATCGCGGCTTTGTTATTGGAAAACCCAAAGGATCAGGCAAATGAGCTCACTCGAAGACTGTAAATTATAGAATTGATTAAAAAAAAGTATGCTATCCGTGATACCACAACACTTAGAAAAGAAATTAGACATAAAGAGCAACAGAATGAAAGTAGGAACACCTTAGCTCAGATTAGAGAGAGAAAAAAAACATTTATTTAGATCATCGAGATCGTTGATCTTGAGGACGAGTGGGTGGTGTCCTCATTCCAGGACTCCACTGGCCATGGCTGCTCGACGTACTTTCTGGACGAGAGCTTCTTGTCCCGCCAGGGTATCGCCGGTCAGCTGTACCTCCCACCGCTCAAAGGACGTGTTAGGCGTCAGATTAGATCATTTCAGTTAAGTTTTCTCTGTTGGAGCTGTACTCATGGCTTTGATGTTTTCGTGCAACAACAAGCACGCATCTACCCGCACAAGTTGATGCTAAAAATAGCACTACATTGAAAAGTCCTCAAAGGAATTCAGTTTATGACATTACACGACGAAAGGAATCTCACAAATTATGGACAATATATCCCTCTTAATCATAGCAAGTCCTTTACCAGTATTAATAGGACTACAGTTCTTTACGTACAATGGTCAAAGTAACCTTGCCTAGTACTGTTGCTCTTCATCTCGAGGGCGATCTTGAGCACATGTTTACTCCGTGCCCCTTCTGCTGCCCCACTTAAGGTATAAACTAGAGAATGAGATGCCTGCCTGGTTCACATCCCTACCTTCCCTCTCTTTCCTTAATCTCTCTTTGTACTTGTTTATGCGTCTTTTAACGTGTATGCTACCAGAAGTGTCCACTATGTCAATTAAGGCGATTTTTACGCAGTCCTTGTGAAACTTTCTTCCAGTGTGCGCTGTGAATAGCACAGAAACCGCAACACTGATAACACGTCCAGCGAGTTGCCGATTATGTTTACACGTGTATATAAGCATTGCACATCGTCAACGTGTCACTCGACAGCGAAATTTCATTGAGCTTCCTTCATTTTACCTCTTCTCCCCACTTCCCACCTACACTGTTATGTTTCGGTAGAATGATCGAACACGCACTGCACCTTGTTAAGCGCCATTTCTTTTGTTTTCGCCCTCGTTGATTTCCTAGTTAAGTTGAAATATTCGCAAATGCAGGTCTTGTAAAACCTCTCTCAAGCTCCCCTTCGCGGGTACTTCTACTAGTAAACCCTACATTCGTGAAGACAAACGCTAGTCTTGTACAAACCATTCGCACTAATCGATACACGTTTGCCCGAAGCATTGCAATCTATCTATACGAGCATCCCCAAACGTTCTCGGATCACCTCCTTTGCTCTACACATGTACGGCCAGGCAACACTTGGCACCACACCACAGCTTCTTCTCGCAATTCCCGTTGGCCGCTTCCAGAAAGCGATGTTTTGCCGTCTATCGGTCATCACCGGCGCCTGCACAAAACAAGTACCTAAGCATGACCGGAGCCGATAGGGGGGATGTTGTAATACCAGTGTTCGTGAAGTGTGGGTCGTTTGACGTAGGGCAGACAGCTCCGAGCGATGACCGTAAACGAACTATAGCGGTGGTGACCGATCGGTTATTTGGGGCGGGGAAGAAGGCTGAAACCACGCGCGCGAGCGTCGACACCTAGATAACGTTCCTCGAGTGCTCTATTTCCTTTCTCCAGCCCAACTACCGCCGGTAGCGACTGCTGGTGGGAAGGGAGCTCTTCATGCGCGCTCCATTTGCCACCGGCCGGCATGCTCGCGTCTCTCTCTCTTTCGTTCTTGTTTTCGCACTCCCTCTTTCCCTCTCTATTTTCCTCTCTCCTTCATCTTTCCGTACCCGAGTGTCGTACCGTTTGGGGTTGTTCGCACACTTTGCTCCCCACCAAGCGGAAATCGCGAGAACAGTAGGCCATCAATTAAATGTGCCGGAGTGTCGCCTTTCTATTCCTTTCTTCGCGCGCAAAGCAAACGATCTCATATCGGGTGTTTCTTGCGTATGCGGCACCCACGACTTCTAAAATCTACAAGGAAAGATAAACGGGGTGAAGCGGAACTGGGAGGAAACGAGAAAAGGTAGCCGGGACTGTTTGGCCCCGCTTTCTTCCTAGCCATTTGCTCCCGCGGCCATCAGCGGCGTCCGATACTGCGTGGTACGTGCGTGCTTATACATTTCAGATCGGCTTAGTGAATCCATGAAGCCACCTTTACCGCACCGCGGTGGCCCATTGGCTATGGTGTTCTGCTGCTGAGCACGAGGTCGTGGGTTCGATTGCCCGCTGCGGCATCCGGGAATGCTCGTGTGAAAATGCAGAAATGATCCTGTACTTAAATGTAGGTGCGCGTTAAAGAACCCCAGGAGGTCTAAATTAATCCACAGTCCTCCTCTATGGCGGTTCTCGTAGCACGTGCGTTGTTGCTTTGGGATGGTGGACTCCACTCTTTGATTTTGGTTTCTATATACCATTCGGCCGAAATATGATGTGGCACTGGCTTGTCTGGTTTCACTGTAGCACGTAATACAGCGTGCGACGTTGGGTCCTTCCGTGCCTTTTGGCTCATCATTTCGTGCCCCATTAAGCTGGCGTGTAGATGTAGCTAGAGTTATATAATTGGGATATAAACCAATCATAGAAATGAAATACGAAGTATAGAAATGTGAAAAAAATAGCTATGTTAAAGAAAAGACACTGACGCATGAAAACACTAAAACGTACTTGCAAGCAGGAAAATCTTTTTTTGAGAAATAGCACTTACAGAAGAAACAACAGCAAAAGTGAGTCACTTTACATGTATAGGGGCGCCATCTTTAAACCCTGTATACCGACATATAGGCGGACATGAGGGTGTAGTGTGAGATTTAGATCTCATCTTCTTGTTATCCTAATACCACCCTATTCTTGGCCTATCCTTTACATTGAGTTTGTTCCTGGCTTCTGAAGTGCGAGATACCGCAGCAGGCCGAAGACTGATAGGGAGAAGACAGCATAAGGGCTGAATAACAACAGTAGCTTTATCAAGGCAATATACCGCCTACATCCATCCTCTGTCTGTTTGTTCAAATTACCAAAACCAATTGATTAATTGATGCTGATTGATTGATTGATTGATTGATTGATTGATTGATTGATTGATTGATTGATTGATTGATTGATTGATTGATTGATTGATTGATTGATTGAATATGTACTGAGCCCATCCCCACACACGCTCACGATTTCGACGTCAACGAATGATAAGGCGGCAGTGATAGAATGCGTCAACAGAAGGAATAGAGAAATTAGGGGGGCGCGGAAAAAGTGACTCTTCAGTTTTCGAACACTGTGGTTTCTCTTCCGAGAAGATTCTCCGAAAGAAAAGGAGTTTGTGCCATTTCTAACGGAAATCATCACCATCGTAGCGGCCGTTGTCGTCTTCACCTGCCAGGCTGGCCGCCAAAGGCGTCGCTCGATCCATTCACTTTTCGCCTTCTCGAATGAACATAGGAACGAAGGCTTGCTACGTTGGTCTCCGTCATGTCATACATACGTAAGCACATCCATCCCTAGGAATTCAAACACATGTTCGGATGCCAAGTCAATGCCATAGGCAGGGCATAGTACCACTCGCTTTCCACGCGACAGAAAACCCCAAGTGTGAACGGTGTCCAAAACAATTGCATATATACCCGGCCGCCTTCTCTCCCTCGCACGTGGAAAAGCCGTAGGATTGTGATCACCTTTGTGCGGGTTGATTCAACTTGAAGCCGCGCAATGGCCTGCCGGCACAGATCGAGAACCAGCACAGGACCCATGCGCGCGAGCTGCGTGCTAGCTCGATACATTCGGGCATTGTACTACGGGGTCGCGGCTGCTGGCGCTGTCACTTCAGCTGGAGAAACGTCAGACTGCTGTAAAACCTGAGACAAGGGCGCCAAGCGTCAAGCTGCCAGCTGGCCCCATCGAGCCTCTCTCAGGGCGACCGTCCCAAATAGCACCATCTAGCAGTTCTGGTCTACGTCAATTTGAGGCCACGGTGTCATTGGGTGCCCGCGTTAATAAACGAACACGTCTGCGTCGTACTGTGGCCTGTACACTCGAACAAAAACGCACTCTAGCCACTCTGTACTCGCCAGCTGCGTTCTCTCGTGTGTTGTGAAGCGTTCGAGAGCGCGTGTTGATAGCGACGTCACGGGTAAGCAGCAGGCTGATTTACTGAACGTGACTATCACCGAGGCGATTTAAGATAAGTTCATTTCAACAAACTCATTCATGAAAATACATGTGAACTTGGTTTCAAGTACAACAAAACATTCAAATATTAACGACCATGGCACATGCCATCAACACGGCACATTATGAAGGAATTGAAGAACACACAAGGTGACATACAAGTCTGGCAGGTGTTCTGACCTGCCAGAGATTAAGGTGTTAGTAGTACTTAGTTATTAGTTATTCCCCACGCTTCATTACGGTTTCGCGCAGGCAAAACGTGCCAATATCGTCTCCACCAGAAGTCGCGCACCTCGGCGGGCACGGCCGACGAAGTGAGACTGCGCCAGCTGACGCTCCTGCACCTCTGCAGTTCTTGATGCGTCAAGTGTTCGACGGCTAAACATTCGCGCACCTCCGCGGGGTGTTAACTTGGTCAACATCAGGTAGAGATGATCGAATGGACTGGAGGCTGCTGAATACATATTTATAGAATGGCGGTGGCTGTTCCGCCGCCGGACCTGTCCTTTTTTCCGATATAAAGAGCTTTCTCGAGGTACGTAAGAAATATTCTACAAGCTTTCTGCCTGGATATTCAGGGTTGTTCACGAGGTCGTAGAAACCTCGCAGTGTGAGGACAGAAGCTCATTGTTCTGACGCAAGGGATGCTAAACCCACCTAGTTGCGTTGGAAGCTGAAGGAGCCGACATGCCACTAGTTCCGTCTTGTCGTCCCATAGGAAAGAACCGCAGACTGGCTAGCCTCTGTGGAGTCCTGTGTGGCGGGCGCGCTATGCGTGCCACGTAGTAAAATGCCGCGCAAACACTTGATTTTATTCTGTAGCTGCGCTCGGCCGACGTTAACGAAAACTTGGATGCCACTGACAGTTTCTTTTCTGCTTTCTTGCGCAGGTCTGTCCACGTCTTCTACGCCACTTCACCGTACGCGAGGAACACAACTCCCAGGACTTTAACTCCACCTACCCAGTCAACTTCTCCGTCAAGGGCGGATGCTAAGTTCCCGAAGGCCATCGCCTTGCTTTTGTCTTTATTCAGAAGGGCTCCGGATAATTCAGTGCAATCCTTAAAGCTTCCTTCGTTTCTCAAGGTGTCAAGTGGATCGTTTCAGAATGCGGCTCCATGTTTTTGCGATACCAGCTAAATTCTACCTTGCTAAACCTCCAAAGCTGCTCTGGCCATTGCACAGCGTTTCCGCAAATATGTTTCTGTGCCCAAGCAGGCAGTCGACCAAGACAACGGCAGCAGACAATGGACTTTCTTGCAGCATACACTTTTTAAACTAAAGTCTCTGACTTAAACAACTGAAAGAGGCAAGATCCGATTTCATACTCAGTATTTTCAGATGGTGCACGTTATAGGGGAGGCTCCATACTGCCACAGACAATTGGACACAGCGGATATCCGAGATGATTCCAACGCACCTTGGCGTTACGTTCGAACGTAATAAACATCCAAAACAGGTTTCTGAGATGCCAGAAAGGGCCTTAGATGTTGAAAACAAGTTACTGCACGATAAGACACTTTTTTAAGTGCGAAGAACTTTAGGGGCCCAAG
Source organism: Dermacentor silvarum (assembly GCF_013339745.2). Lineage (NCBI taxonomy): Eukaryota > Metazoa > Arthropoda > Arachnida > Ixodida > Ixodidae > Dermacentor > Dermacentor silvarum. Next base: position 39,047,535 of record NC_051157.2, read on the forward strand.
CTGTCGGCGACGGCGTCTGTTGCGTGACCACGCTCAAAAACAAGGGCTCAAAACAGGGTCAAAACAAGTGCAGAATTGATCAAAACCGGTTCAAAATAAACTAACGTGGTTCAGAATAATTTAAAAGACAGGAATAATCAAACATTAAGCGCATTAATTAACAGAAATTAGTTAAAATCGCTTCTAACTATCATCAGCAAAGGCTTCGGCTGCATGTGCGTGGTAGTTTGTCTCCATGTGCGTGGCGGTTTCCCACCAGTTGTGCCTTAGCACAGGTATCAAAACGAATGATGGATTGTTAAACACAAGATAAACACAGGATAAAACAAGAGAGACGCCGGCGAATCACTGCTCCGCACTTCCCCAGCTTTCACGTTGAGTGGAACTGCATTATCGCCGAGTTTACCATTGCATTAACGCCGAGTTTTGTTCCTTTCACGAACTGCGACCAGCCGTCAAACGTGGTAGTCTTTCTTTTGTAACACCGCTTCAGATTATTGCATGCGCGCTAATGGGACGCATAGCAAGCTTTTCTTTAGCACTGGGTGCCGCGCAAGTTTTTGCACTGAGTCATTGTCATATTTACTGAGTCATGCTCATGACTATGACTTCTACTATCATCCTTTAGGGTTTCCTTCACTTAGTGCCCACGTCCGAACCCATTCGAGTGGTTTTTTGAGTGTTGATCTTTTTTCGCTGAGTCAGCGCCATTTTTTGCTGAGTCATGGTCATTATTGTATTCTACTATTATTATCGTTACTATCATAACCATAGGTGCACCCATTACCATCATTAGTTCTCGATTCTTTGCCACTTTGGGGGTTTTCTAAGCCATTTTTCCGCTTTGTCATGCTCATTATCATAATTAATTTAATGGCTATCGTGATCATTTATCGTTATTTATATTCCTCATGTAATTACCTATCGAGTTATATACAATGTCATGGGCTTTGTAATTATGGGCTTTGTAATGATATAAGGCTTTCAACTTAAAATCAATGACGGTGTAAATCGGTATTGTAAGTCACACTCTAACACCGAAAATGTGTGTACGGATGTGAGTTATAGACAGATTTACACCTGTATTCACTTTCGAGGGTGTAAATTATTTTACAATGCATACTGAAGAGCACTGGAATGCAAACACTCATGTACTTATATTTAGCTGCACGTTAGAGAACCTCAGATGGTCAATATAATCTGGAGTCCCCCACTACAGCGTGCCTCATAATCAGATCTCGGTTTCGGCACATAATACCCCAAAATGTTTCCTTTCCCCGTTGATGACCTGCCGCGCCATCTTTATAATCTCGTTCGATAGTTTGATTAGATCCCTTCACGGTTTTCAAAAACCACCCACCGCGCTGCTTCGACGGACATTACGAGTTTTGATTCCCAGCCGCAGGGAATTGAATGCAAAAATCAATTTCGCATGAATTGTAGCCACACTAACATCTCGCCAGCCGTTTATGTAATGGCACGATGAAGTACAAGAAGTCTGCGACACATTCCAAAGTAACCAAAGCATCAACCTGCCAACTGAGGAAAATTTAGAGGTGCAAAGACGGCTCAAATACGTGAGAACACCGCGAAACTGATGATGTCATAGTAATATAATCGGCGCTGGAATTAAGACTTCTTTCTCGCTTTTCTTTCTTTTTTTTTTTCACACGCATTGTCACGTTGGCCATAAATTGAATGAGGCCACAAGTTAAATGAAGTCGCCGGCGGCATGCCGCTACAAAATAATCAAGTTGGAACAAAGTTAATCCTACTTAGGTCGCTAAATTCAATGATTAAATTACGGCCTTCGTTCTCAACCACAAATATTTTTGGCAAGAAAATTCGAAAGAGAGGACAAGAACGTTTATTAAACCAAAACATCTTTAAAAAAAGACAACCCCTGTGGCGCTTTCAGTGATGTCTCCAAAATTCTTCTTCTTCTTTCTGGGGTTTTACGTGCCAAAACCAGATCTGATTATGAGGCACGCCGCAGTGCAGGGCTCCAGATTAATTTTGACCACCTGGGGTTCTTTAACGTGCACTACAACGCAAGCACACGGGCGTTTTTGCATTTCGCCTTCATCGAAATTTTTATTATATTGTTTAACTCCTCAGCACGTTAAACATTAAGCTGTCGTAGATGGCTTTCCGACGGGCAGGAAATCCCTCTTCGAAGGATCTAGTAGTTTCACGTAACGACTCAGCTCTGAACCCCAGCAAGGCAGCAAGGCTATGGCCGTGTTCTGGCCTAGTCGCACAGGGACATATTTGCAAAAGAAATTCGAATATAGGGTTCTGAAAGGATACACCACCAATATACGCATATTTCGCGCTTGTTTTACCGTCTTTTTAACCAGAGTTCGCTAAAGTCGTCCCCAAGCTTACTTTTGTTACCTGCTGAATGTTCCACTTCGTCGCAGATCTGTCTCTCATGCTTTTGTCTGATTAGCAATGTCGCCTTTTATTATCTTTGTATTAACCTTATATCTTCTAGAAAGCACTGCTTAAAATATCCGTAACTTCACTTAGAGTTCTGAAAGAAATGAGTGGTTGTTGAGTGAGAGAGAATTTTTAATTAAAAATGTCAGTCGTTCCATTATCATGCAGCTCCACTGTGTTTCCTCTGTTCCTTCACTTCTTCGGTTGATTCAGTTTCTTAATTGTGCTTAGCTACTTTATCCACTGGTGTTTATGTTATCCCTTCTAACGTTATCGGCTTCTGTTCACCGTGTTAGTGAAATAAAACTGTGGTCTCTTAATGGTGGATATGTTTGTCTACCTCTCTTTTGGGAACGCTCTGCCTCGTTCTTTTTTTTTTCTTTCTTTCTTTTTCGTCCCTTGCTTTCTGTCCGTGGTTTGAGTGCGGTTGAATAAACGATACAACGTACAACGCCACATATGCAGCCGCTTCGACACTTGGAACACTACATTCTTTCTTCTTTTTTCTCAGATGTTTTTTATACGCCTCAATTTCCGCTAGTAACTTCTTGGTGTTTTGGTGCCCAAAAATGTTTTCGTGGAATGAGAAGACAGGGACAGTAACCTTACTTTCAAGTGCTTCATATCCGTGCATAGGGAAACTCGCCTAATAACGTATAGCTGCACGGGCTGTCTGTTTTCTCTGGTAACGAAAAAGAAATAATTAATTACCAATTTTTTCTCAGCCTCAGCATTTCTCGCAAGTCGCGCGCGTCCGCTACAGAAAACCCGCTCTGCTGATTTTTGTTCGCTGAACATGTTTTTATTACCTGAAATGTGCGAGGAAGGATGCATTGCGCACAGAAAAACTTTTTTTACTTTCATTTCAGTTATGTGCCGAGCCAATTACTTATTTTTCTAGCATTTCTTTTTTCTTCCGCACTCTAGGTTTGTGAAACCTTTAGTCAGCCGGATGGCTGCAACCTGACGTGTGCAATCACGCACGCACTACGTCACCTTTAGTCAGCCAGAACCGTGAAGCCGTCGTGGTATCGGAGAAGCGTGCTCATCTCCCACCCAGACCAAAGTGTACCAAGTTTTTTTCTCAAAGCTATCATTTACCTTGTTTCCAGGGACTTCACTGAGAAATTTGACGTTAATTCGAGTATTTATTGACGTGTTTTTACTCTTTGGCCTCGGTCATTTTTGATACCATAATTCGGTCACGCCGCCGACTACACCGACGGATTTTCGCGTAAGGGGGCATATAATGCTATCGCGTTAATAAGGAGCAACGTTGCGCGTTACTTCATGCAAAAAAAGAATCTCCAAAAGTGAGTGATCAGAATTACGGCCTAAAACACAAAGAACGCCAACGAGACCGTTATCCGGCAGTAATAAAGGGAAAGATGACATCGCGAGAAATGATTCCCGATTTGCTAAATTAATTGTGTTATAATGACGGAACGTCGCATCCCAGTTTATTTCGACATTCATCGTTCATTGTCTGCTAATGCAAACTAAAAGAGGAAAAACGAGAACGCTTTACAAAAGGTAACGTTAGTTATATATCTGCAGTCAAGCGATGTTTCCAAATGCTTGCTCCCACGGTTTCGCCTCCAGGCAGTTAACCATGCAGAAAAGAACAAGAAATCGTCAACCGCAAAGATAATTAGGAGGGATGTGGGCGTCTCGTGCCGTTATACTACTGACTGTGGATATAAAAACAGAACAACACAGCAAGACACAGTTGCCTATGCTCAAATTATCGAGCTTTCAAATCCAACCTGTATTTCTGCCTCGCTTTCTTTCTTTCTTTTTAACGCTCTCCGTTTTCGACTGGTTGGGGCTGACCCGACAATTTCGCCTTAATTGCTGTCTGGGGAAGAAGCGCGGTCCTACGCCACTGTCCCCCGATGCTATCTGCGGAAAATGAATGAGGTTTCTGTGGGAATCTCTCACCATTTATTTCCTACTCCCTTGGCAGGAAGTTTCGCTCCCTTGCTCAGTGCACACTTGCTGCTCCTAAGATAATTATCGTGTCGTTACAAATCGCTCGAAGGGGAGTTTTAAGCTTGGTTTCACTGTAGGTTCTAATTACCTAAAAAATTACAGCCCATTATATTGCCTTGCAATTGTGTAGGCGCATCAAGAAAATAGAAAACAAAATTAAAGAATGACGCTCACTCGTCGTGCTTTTTTTTTAATTGCAATACCTGCCTCTAGGTTCGAATTTGTGGGCTCGGCGTTAAGGGCGCAACTTCAAGCGTCATTCTTCCGGGTTTGGTCATTAGTGGTCGGTGGAAATTTAGAGGTTGAGAAAAGAATATCGAGCCTTGAAGCCTCTTGTTCCAAACCAGGGAACGTGCATAATTCGGGGCACCTCGTGGCTTACGAGAATGGTTCTGCTTTCTTCTTTCAGGGGTTTTACGTGCCAAAACCAGTTCTGATTATGGGGCACGCCGTAGTGGAGGGCTCCGGATTAATTTTGACCACCTGGGGTTCTTTAACGTGCACTAAAACGCAAGCACCCGGGCGTTTTTGCATTTCGCCTCCATCGAAATGTGGTCGCCGCGGCCGGGATTCGATCCCGCGATGTCGTGCTCGACAGCGCAACGCCTTAGCTGACTGAGCCACCGCGGTAAGTACGATAATGGTAGGATGGTGAGACTTTTTAGAGCGAAAGCTCTACTACGCCGTGTCTCGCAAGGTCATTCATTGCGTCACAATGACCTTTAGCCGCCGGAGCGCGAGCCGCCGGAGCACAAGTGTGTTAGGTGTGACGTCACGCCACGTGATCCGCTGCGGAGAGGCGTCGCAGCAGCGCTCGCTCGGAGCCTCGCCGCTGCGGCACCACGTGACTAGGCGAGGGTTTAGCGGCTGCTTCACTGGCGCTTGGTCGATGAGCCTCGCCATGGATGGCGCGCCGGCTGGGCCAGCTAAGCGTGCGTTTCAGCGCAAGTGACAGGCTGAATCTAATCATCCATTATAGATATATCTAGACGGCAGGCTGCGAAATCTCAAGCAAAGGCAAAGTTGGCTGCTGAAACGCCGGAGCTAAGGGAGGCCAGATTAGCACGTTATAGAGACGCTTACCAAGCGCGGAAGCGTGCAATAATGAAGCACTGTGTGCATAGTATTTGCAAAACCAAGCCAAACAGACCTTTCGCTCGTGATAACTAGGTTTAAAAGAGTTAAACCTCAGCCAATTTTTCTTGTGTTGTGCATCGCGCCACCAAGTTTCGGTGAACGTCAGAGTTGCCACGTACGCAGGATGTGAGCCCCGTGGAGAAAGGTCACCGCGTCGTCAAGGCTTACTCTTCTCACCGCACCTTCTGTAGACCGCGTTCTGGAGCCTTTCGAACGTGGAATAGGCTTCTCGCTTTGGTATACCGTCGAGCTGCATCGTTGTCACGGCTGCTTGCATGGTACCCGTGCCGCTCCTCTTCCGAGCGTATACACCGCTCGAGCAGTTCGCAGGATTCGGAGGTGTCGCTTGTGCTTCAGATCTAGCCCCGCACAGCTTTTCACAGCCACACCCCTCTCCCCACCCCCCTCACACATACGCACACATTACCCTCCATTCTTCCACTTTCACCTACCAACTCCAAAAGAAAGCTTTGACGAACTACCCCGCTTTTGAGGAAGGATTAGTAGGAGATTGCGTTACGCTTAACTGCTCAAGTACACTCGAAACACTAACAATTGTTATTCCCGTTTAATACAGAGACACAAAATCATGTTCGAATGCTTATAATCAAGTTCTAGTAGACCGCAGCATATACTGCTTCGTTCTCTCAACAAATCGGAGGCACCTAACAATTTTATCAAACGCTTTTGTAGCTTACTCAAGTACCCTCACCAGATAAAGCTTCAGCAACCAACCGACCGACTCCAGTCCGAGCCAGTCACCTGACTAGATGATAGTTACTGAGCCACCGTCACAATTGGGACTAAAGATTTGCGTTTGTTTTGATCAAATGGGGGCCTACAGAGCCGGATGATAACACCTTGTAACGCGATCACACTGACGGGCGAAAAAGAAAACAAATTTCTTTACAAGAGTGGTTTTCTTATAGCATACGAAATAAAGACGTCTCTATTTGCGCCTTTGTGTCGTAGAGATCTTACCGCGTCATTGTAGATCAGCTAAAGGAACCAAAACGAGTGAAGAAAGAAAAAAAAAGAAAAAAAAAGGAACGTTGGAAGACCTGTAGTGTCTCAACACGACGCAGTGCCGAGCTTTTGAAACAAATCTGGGCAACATAAGAAGATATAAATGTCAGAACCAATACTACCATCGGAAACGCTTATTCCTTTTACACGCATGGAAAAAAAAGAATCTAAAAGACGGCAATAAGAAGGCGAAAGAAACGAAAACATTGAGCCCAACGAGGCACAAGAAGTGGCGTTTTGCTGTCGCAGTCCCAAGAAGTCGCAAGTGAGGATCCAATATCCAAGTTGAAGGACGAAACAGGCATGACCCCCCCACCCCCACCCACCTGCTTGCCAGCACACTCACTTCTTTTCTTATACTGCCAGCCCTCGACATAGAACAGCTGCCACGGGTCCGAGGGCAACAACCGTGTCAGTCAAAGCAGCATGGCGACTTTTCTTACAGACGGTAAGTTTACGACGAAAGTCATAGCCATTCATCAGCAGGTTGGACGCCTCCTACACCAGCCGACTGAAAAGGCTCCTCTTATTCACATCATTCATTCATTCATTCATTCATTCATTCATTCATTCATTCATTCATTCATTCATTCATTCATTCATTCATTCATTCATTGCCGGACGATCTTATCCGTGTCCGCTAACCACACACACACACTGACGCGCTGCTGAGCACGAGTATGCGAGTTCAATTCCGCCTCCGGCGGCCACATTTCGATGGGGGCGGAATGCAAGAACGCCCGTCTACTGTGTAACGGGTGCGCGTTATAGAACTGCAGGTGGTCAAAATTAATCCGGAGTCCTCTCCCACTACGGCGGCCTCATAATCAGATCATGATCACGTTAAAACCCGAGAATTATTATTTTTTTTTGTACTTCTGTAGGCTGTGCGTGGCCGACAGCTAGTAAGTGCCAGCAAAATAATAGTGAAACATGCGGTTTGTGATTTTCCAGGCTGGTGGTTGGTGTTCTGTTGTGGCGTGCTGCTTGATTTTGATTGCATGGTGCAATATTGTGACGGGCAGTCGAGAAAGAAGAGACATGAAGATTAAAGGAGAAGTCGAGAAAGAAGAGACAGAGTATTAAAGAAAGCTGAAAAACGTCATAGATATTCATGATACAAAAAGGAAGGCGTACAACCTGCCTTTTCATAACACCGAAAGAGGTTAACCACAAATATGCTCGGTTCACTGTCCTCAGTTGGGAAACGGGGAAAAGAAACAGAAAGGAAGGCGGAAGAGGGAAATTAACACAGCACGCACGCACATTCAGCACTCGGCATCCATTCAGAGGTGGTGGCCTTATAATGCGTAGGTTAGATAACAGGTTGATAATTGGTGTTACAGAGTGGGTGCCATTGAAGTGAAGCGCACTCTTAGATGGCAGAGAATTAGGTGATGAAATTAGTGAACTTGAAGGCACATAGTAATTAGCGTACGTAGTGTATGCTGGCGAAAAGACGCGATAATTGATGATCAATGGGAGCGGCCTTTGTTCGTGGTGGACATAAAAATTATTAATATGTATATTACCATGATTAATGGAACCATAATGATAGCGTCAGCTTTGTGACATCCCACACGGCATT